>NC_135487.1:11134435-11302739 GCF_052094955.1 Ictidomys tridecemlineatus | reverse complement strand
CCCCAGCATGACCGTGGAACGGCAGCCTCCCGCTCCAGCCTGCTGGGGGGGGGGGGGAGGAGGCAGGGAACAGGCCAGAGGTCAGCCTACGGCCGGCCTCACCCAGCCCGACGGCCCTCAGCACCCCAGGGCCCTGAGGAGCGCATCCTGGTCCCGGCCACACCCCACTTGGAACCATCAACCGACTCCTGGTCCCCCAGGAATGAGACCTGGACGCCTCTGGCAGGGCTCTGAGGACCGTCCCTCTCCCCAGCCTCATCTCTGGTCACTGGGCTCCTCTGCCCAAGTGCTGCCCTCGGTCCCTACAGGCTGTGCCCATCCCCTCAGAGAGCCCCACTGGCCGCCTCTGGGCCTGCTTCACCCCACACTGTCCCCACCCCACTGGAGACGTCACAGCCCCTGACCCCACAGACACAAAAGGCTCCAACTTGGGACAGTGGTGGCTACATGTCCATTCGTCCTCCCTGGTGACCCGGGACAACCAGAGCCCCCGCCAGCCCGGCCAGCACGGGCGCCAACAGCCGAGCCCACGGCGTGCAGCGGGCCAGGGTCTCACGGCAGGCCCTGTCTCTGCCCCACGAAGCAGGCAGGTGCAGGCATCTCCAGGCATCTCCAGCCCCGGGTGCGTCCAGCTCAGCTGCTGTCAGGACGCGGCTCTCCCCGGGCTGGGGACCCTGGGCCTCTTCGCTGCGGTGGAGCCCAGCTCCCCTACTGCACCAGACCTCCTGCCACATCTCCATCCCGGCGACGGCCCCTGCTCACGGTGCAGGACACACCACAGCCCATGACAAGTCCCAGGTGCACAAAGCCCCCACCCAGAGCCTCATCCTGCAGGTGTCCGACTGCCCGCCGCGCTCACAGACACGCCTCGCTTTTGTTAGGGAGATGCTGCGTGTCAGGGAAGGGCCGGACACCGTGAGGAATGGTCACCACAGAGGACAGGTGGCCAGCCCTGGGGAATTAGAGACACTGGCAAACGTCAGGCGATGCGGGGAGGCCCACGCCCGCACTCAGGCTGAGTCACCAAGGCTGACCTCCTGAGCTGGCCCGGACGCAGCCTCCCCCTCGGCCCTCCACCCCACTGGACCTCGAGACTATCACAGAAAACTGCCCTCGCCACCAGGAAAGGTAGAGACAGAGCTGATGTGTGGATGACCAAGACCAGGGGTCATCTCCGGCCATTGTGCAGTCACCATGAGACTGCACACAGTCAGGGTCACCCGTATCTCCTGTGGTCCTCGTGGTGGCCGCGGGGGAGGACATAGGGCTTTCCATCTGCATTCTATGCAGGGAGAAGTCAAGGGAAGGGCCCAGGCCTGGGCGCTGAGGAGCCGACTCAAGAGGCACCCAGCACAGCACCCATGTGACTCAGCACAGCACCTGCGCACAGCAGGATCGGGCAGCCCTGTTCTCGGTGGCAGGCAGGCCGGTGGTGCCTGCCCTGCTGCCTCTGGGGCGAGCTCCCCAGTGGCCAAAAAAGACAGGCAGGCTCTGTGACACTCGCTGTCCCCAGGGAGCCTACAGTCCAGCGGGGTCCAGGTCAAGTGGAGTCCAGCCGAGCTCCAGGTGGCCTCCCGGGGCCAGTGAGCGAGCGCCTGGGTGCATCTCCCTCCCTGCCCACGCACAGCGCAAGGAGTCCCCGGAATTTATTGTCATATATATTTTTCATGATCTGACCTTCTCCTTCCAGATGGTGCCGTCCGCATCTACAATTGGGAACGTTAAAAGGAAATGGAGTCGTTGCTCCCCATCTGCCACAGCCATTGTTCCCCCACGACACCATCATGGCTGAGACCAAACCAGAGCTGCTGGGCGGACAATGAAAGCCCGCTCGGGACAAGCGACATGCAGGACTGGCACTGATGGCAAGGCTGTGATTTCCAAATGACGTTAAGTGGGGCTGATTTAGTGCCCAACTGTGCGGGCCAGCACCCACCGAACACCCTGGGGCAGACAGGGCAGCTGGGGGTGGGAAGCTACCCCAGCCCAGAACAGCCCCTTGATTTGCTGGGAGAGCCCCCTTCCACCTCGCTGGGCGACAGCGCGCTGGGTACTGAACCTCTCTGAGCCTGTGGCCTCGCCTAGAAGATGAGAGGATCGTCCCCACATCTGGAGTCTCACGGTACTGGAAGCCAGGCACACGGCCCGTGTAGCAGGCCCTGGGAACGGTGGCCATCATGCTCACTGCCCTCGCTGCTGTGGCTGCCCGTCAGGACTAGGAGGCAGCAGGTCCCTCTTTGGCCCTGCCCTGCTTCTCCAGCCTCACGGGCCTCCCAAATCTGACTGAGCTCAGTCCCACTGCCTGCATCGACTGTCACGGTGGCCCCCGGGGACAGCCCAGGGGTCAGGCTGCGCAGAGCCTCAGTATGCGTCTGTCACCTGTTGTCCAGGGAGGCCAGACAATGGCCACGGCCTCCCAGAGCCAGGCTCCGTGACCAGTGCCCCTGGCCCTGCTCCTGGAGAAAGGGGCCACTGCTCCCTGGTGGGGCCTGGGTGGCCCCCAGCACCAACCCCTGGGAGAGTCCCAAGGGCCACCGGAGATGAAGAGGACATGCTCAGCACGCTGCCCTGGCCACCATCAGTGGGTGGCCTGGCCGTCACTGTGAACACCGAGGCTGGACAGCTAAACGGAACCAGCCTGCACCCGCCCATGTCCTCCACCTCATGAGTGTGGTACCCGTGGCCAGGCCAGGTCCTCTCGGGAGGTGGGAAAGGCGGGCTGAGGTGGGAGAGGCCCCAGGCCCGGCTGTGCAAGGGCCCAGAGGCAGCACCTGGAGAGCCAGAGGACTGAGGGAGCCCCTGCCTCACCTCGGCTGCACCCCTCTGCAGCCTTCTCAGCTGCAGGCCAATGGTCAGCCAAGGTGGGAGGGTGCCCTGGCCCCGCTGTATAGAGCCGCTGTGACCCTGGGCCACTCCCTCCACCGTGGAATGTGGACACTCCTCGTCTCAGGGCCTTACCTCATAGCTCCTACGGCCAGCACTGGCTGTCCCCAAACCTTCCGTGCCCCTCATGGGAGCGCTGGGCACTTGTCCCATTTTCTAAATTAAAGTCCCAGGCATCTGGGGTCAGTTTGCTGAGGTCACCAGACCCAGAAGCGGCAGAGCTGGGAAGCAAATGCAGGTGGTCACAGCCCCGTGGCACGCGGCAGCGACAGCCTCACTGACCTTCACAGCTTGCTCCAGAGGGCCCTGCCTGTCCCGGACCACAGGACCATGCTGGGCCTGTGCTGGGTCCCCAGGTCCCTGCAGGGCTCCCTGCCCATCCCAGCCAGACCCTGGGCTCTGCAGCACCCCGATCCTGACCCCTGAGGCCGCAGAGGGAGAAAGACAGAAACAAGAAAATACAAGAAAGGAGCACCGCCCTAGGGAGCACCGCCGTGCCCGTCCTCGTCTTCAGGAGCCTCGGACTCCACGGCTCTTATTAGTCCTCCCCCACCAGGCGCTGCAGCTTAAAAATAAGAAACCACAGTGGCTTAAGGAACAAATAAAAGGAACAAATTATTCAAGCCCAGGGGGACCCAGGCATTCAAACCAGATTTCAGATGACTCTCCTTCCCTACAGCTTCAGCTGCAGAGAAGCTCTGCAGAGATAAGCCCCTGACTGCCCTGCCCAGCCCCGGGCGCCAGACACTCCACCCAGCCCCCCCAGCCCCGCCCCTCCACCAGCGCTGGCCCCCAACCTGCGCCCCCCCAGCCCCGCCCCTCCACCAGCGCTGCCCCCCCAACCTGTGCCCCCCCAGCACACTCCACCCAGCCCCCCCAGCCCCGCCCCTCCACCAGCACTGCCCCCCAACCTGCGCCCCCCCAGCCTGCGCCCCTCCACCAGCGCTGCCCCCCAACCTGCGCCCCCCCAGCGCTCGGCTCCGCCCAGCCCGCGCCTGGCCCCTCAGCAAAGAGAAGGGGATCCACAGGGAGGTCCATCTGCCTCCAGAGCAGGTGCACAAACGGGGCCTGGGCGTTTGCCCAGGGGACAGCTCGGGCACAGTGGGGAGGGAGCATGTGGCACGAGGCCTGGCCGGAGTCCACCTTTGCCCTTCTGAGGCCAGAATCCCACAGCCCTCCGCCAGGGACAGCAGCAGGGGCAACATCATCCTGACCCACAGGGACTGGCTGGGGCGAGGCCTCTCCCTGTCCCTCCTGAGTCACCAGCTCCGCCCTCCCCTCCCCCACTCCAATGCCCTGTCTGCACAGAGGCCAGAGTGACCCCTCTGGACCTCAATATGGGGGCAATACTGCCCACTTTCCAAGCTACATGAAGGGTCCCAGCATGGCCAGCACAAGCCCCCGGGCCCAGCTTCTCTAGACAACCTGTATCCCAGCCCAACCACGGGCTTCCCTCCCTGTCCATCAGCAACACTGGCCACTCTGGCCTTCCTTTCCCCATTTCAGGACACCTGAACTTGAGGTCCCTAGGCCTGGATCAATTCACCCAGACCTCTGCACAGCTCTGAATGTCACCTGGCAGGCCACTCAGTGGCCCCAAGGCCTACCGCTATCCCTTGGCAGGACAGGTCCCCTTGCTGACTTGCATCCCATCTAATGTCCACCTGGCCCTTCCAAGGTCAAGTTCCTGGGAGCAAGGCTCTCTCTGGGTTTCGTCACTGGTCTTCCCCAGGCCCAAGATGACCGCAAGACTCCATAAACGGGGTGCTATGGACGGAGGAGAGCCCCAGCACGACTCCTT
Organism: Ictidomys tridecemlineatus; assembly: GCF_052094955.1. NCBI lineage: Eukaryota > Metazoa > Chordata > Mammalia > Rodentia > Sciuridae > Ictidomys > Ictidomys tridecemlineatus. Next base: position 11,298,055 of record NC_135487.1, on the reverse strand, counting down.
CCCACGGCGACTTGAGACCCACTGGAGCTGGGCGCGGGGGAAAGCTAAGGCAGGAGGGTCTCAAGCCCAAGGCCAGGCTGGGCTGGGGGTGAAGCTCCGTGGTAGAGGCCCTGGGTCCAGTCCCAGCACCAAGAAAACCTACTGGAGATGTGCACAACTGTAAAGAGATCACCCCAAAACCAGAGGGAAACGGACAGTGCCCTGACACTGGCTGGGCCAGCACAAGGGACTCCAGGAGGCAGGAGCAGTGCGGCTCTGACAGGTGGGAGTGGGGCCTTTCACCAAAACTCAGAGCCGAGCAATCCCATGTCATGAGCGTGGCGCAGCCAGAATCCCGCCACGGGAGAGCAGGACGGTCGGGAGGGCGGAGCCTGGCTCTGGGCTGGCCACCCACCTCCCAGTCCCAGAGCTGCCGTGGGCGGTGCGACCTCACGCAAATCACTGGCCCTGCCTGGGCCTCAGGACCCTCATGGTGAACAGGGGTTCACAGAAGACCCACCCAGGGTCACTAAACACTAAACTAAAAAACGGCAAAATGCTCGGAAAGCGCTGGCCACAGGGGAAGCCCTCAAAACGCTCCCTGTCCACCTGCATCGGCACCACGGGGCGCAGGGGAGGAGAGCGCCAGAGGCTCTGGTGGAGCCTTAGCGGAGTCTGACCTGCCTCGCTGGGGCGGTGAGGGTCAGCTATATCGAGATGTGACTCAGTGACCACAACCCCAGCCTTCTAAAGTGGACATTCCCCTGGTTTCCAGCACATGGCGAGGGGGGGGGTGACCACCACTGCCGATTTTAGGACGTTTCCATGTCCCCATCAGGAGAACCTTCAGTGGCCCCTCCCTACCCCCACCTCCCTCAGGTCCCCGACCACCACCCACGTACTTTCTGTCAATGTCCAGTCCACCCGTGCTATACAGGGACGCTGAGCTTAGAGAGGGCAAGTGACAAATCCGAGGTCTCGGGACTCAGGACTCCAGGTGCTCCTCTCCCGAGCCCCCTCCCTCCAGCTCACAAACCTCGCTGCCCGTGGCCCCTGGATGCCCCGTCCCTCTGCACCCCCCAGATGCGCCCCCAGGCTACTCACGGAGTCCGATCTTGGCCAAATGCAACCTGTTGACCCACGAGATCTTACTCAGGGGGTTGGGGGTGATGAAGACCACCATGAAGCTGATGGGGCGGCCGGACCTGCAGCGAGAAGGACGAGGGTGGGAGTGAACGCCCGCTATGAGGCCCAGCTCCCTGACCCTCGCTCTGGTCCATGCCACATGCGCTGGAGACTGGGCGGACCTGCTCAGAGCAGTGGCCAGCGAGTGGCCTGGCAAAGCTCTGCCCTGGGGAAGGCCTCCCTCCACTCACCAAGACCCAGGGAGGAGGTGCCTGGCCACAGAGGCCAGCCTCGCTCCCCGGAAGGCCCCAGGCACCCTGGCCCTGTGCCTGGCAGAGCCAGCTCCACCTGGCCGGCTCTTCCCAGGCCTGTCAGATGGCCGTGAGCCTCTGGAGGGAGCTGGATCCCCGGGCTCTGCTCCCAGCACCTGCCCGGGCAGCTGCTCCGTGTTTACAAGTGAACACGTGAATGAATGGGCCGGCCAGAGGTCACTTCTGTCCACACACCACCCCTCACCTCTGACCAGTAAGTGCCCCTTAGAGACCTCTGGGGACAGCCCTCCACACGGGCCACCCCCCAGGAGGCATCAGGGCAGTGTCACTAACCTCCTGGAGGGGAGTCGGCATGGAGAGGGGAAGGGTGCGGCCAGGCCCTCCGCAGGGACCTCAAGCTGGAGGAGAGCTCAAGGCTGCAGCCTCCAGGCCCAAGTGCAGGCCGGCGTGACCTCAGGGCTCCGCTCTCCTCTCCCTCCACCACTGTCCTTATGAGACTCTGTCCCCACCTTCCCTAGTCCCGAGGACAAAACCTGCACAGGGCGCCCTGGCTGCACAGCCTGGGCTTCGGAGCCAGACGCCAGTGGAGCCGGCTCTGCCCCTCACCATGTGGCCTGGGTCTGCACGTGGCCCTCCAGGCCTCCCCTCCTCAGGGTGGAAGGTCAGTAAGACCCCCGCACACCACCTGGGATGGCTAGACAGGTAACTCCCGTCTCCACAGGGCTGAGCCGTGAGCTCTGTCACCAACCCTGGCACGTCAGCAGGACCTCTGAGCAGGACAGGACAGCACTGGGAGGCTGGGCCTGGGGACAGGACTGGTGGAGCACGGCGTGACGCGAGTGAAAGGGACAGCCTGCAGCAGGACCAACCACAGCAGAGTGTCCAGGCGCTCCTGGCACACAATGGCACCCATCCGTCCAGTTGGAATCTTTTCATGAACACCTACTGCGTGCCAGGTGCTGCCCCGGGCACGGCCCACATGGGAACACACCTGCTCCCACCACAGCAAGCTGACGGGCAGGACGGCTCCAGGTGCCCCCTCTCCAAATCCCCCACCTACAGGTGGCCCAGCTGAGGTGGCAGCCCCCTCCCCCTCGTGGAGACGCCCCCTCACTTGTCGGGTTTCCCAGGAAGCAGGAGCCGCAGGCGGCATTTGTTGGCCGAGTGGATCTCCTCCTCCTTCACGCGCATCAGCCTCTGCAGGGCCAGGCACCAGTCCTGTGCCACCGTCATGTTCAGGTTCTGGGAGGGAGGCCAAGGTCACTGCACAGCCTGGGCCCCAAAGCCACAGGAGATGCAGCAGGAGGCAGCAACTCCAGACGCCCTGGGGCCCTGGCTTGGGACCCCCGGCCTAATTTCAGAGCCCACCCCACAGCCCTCCTCGGAGAGGGGACCCCCTCCCGGCCAGCTTCCGCTCCAGCCTGGGGCAGAGACCCAGGAAGGGGCTGGGAGACCACCAGCCACTGTGCAGAGAGCCAGAGAGGCCTGAGGCCGCTGCCTGGGGGTCAGGGCCGGGGAGCAGCCCAGCCCAGCCCCAGCCCGCCCGGGCGCACACCTGGTAGGTGCCGTGCAGCGTGCTGATGAGCAGCGTGATCTGCTCCACCACCGCCAGGTCCTTCTGCAGGTCCTGCAGCTCCTGGAAGAGGCGCGGGGGGCCCAGGTACACCTTGTCTGGGCGGAGAAGAGGCCTGGCTCAGACTCCGGCGTGCGGAGGTGCCAATGAGAAGCCGAGAACCGGCTCACGTAAAACGGAGAGCCGCCATGCTGGGAAGGTGGCCCTGGGGACACGGAAGGAAGCGCCCACCGTGGGTTTGCCCCACAGCTCCCAGAGCAGGAGGCACTGAGTCCGACACCAGGCAGCTGTGCCCGAGAGCAGAGGCTCCCCGTGGGCAGGGAGTGGACAGTGGCAGGGCAGAGTCACTGCGACTGAGGAACCGCGAAAAGGAGGTATTCCACCTGCGGAGGACCTGCTGTGGGGTGCTGTGCCAGGTGCTGGGGAGAGCAGGTCCTGCTCTTACGGAGCCAGGGCCAGGGTGGACAGGCCGTCGGGAGGACAACCAACGAACCACAGATGGTGGACGGAAAGAGAGATTCAGGTGACGGGCCGGTGGCAGGGTGAGGAGGTCTCTGGAGGTGACACAGGGGGCATGGGGGCCCAGGGGAGGGCAGGAGGGAGGAGGAGGTCCCCCAGAGCACGCTGGGACCTGGGCTGTTTCCACTACGCCACGTGCCACAGCCTGAGGCTTGTGGTGTCCAGGGAGCAGAGGGGCCCGGGGTTCAGTCAAGCGGTCCCCCCAACGAGCAGCCGCACACCCCACTCCCCAGGAGGCCCGTGTTGGGGCTCCCGCAGACCTTGACACTGGGCTAAGCTGAAAGGTCACCAGGTCCCAAGCAAAAAGCAGAGCGGGATGTCAGGGACACACCAACCCCGAGCAAAGGGCAAGAAGGCTGTGCAGTGACCCAAACAGGGGACTGGAGGGGAACCTGGCTCACCCCAGGCACCTGGGACAGGCACAGGACCTCCCGGGAGCCTGCAGGAGAGGCCGCGACCCCACCGGGAGCAGCTGGGCTTCACAACGCATCGGTCACACTGAACTAGCGCTGCTAAAGGGGACTCTGCTGTTCTGCAACTTCGTCTTTTCCAATTTGTGACCTCACCCTGAGCGTTCAGTAGCTCAATGGCCACAGGCAGGAGCTGGTTACTTAAGCTTTGCGGTTGTTCACGTTTGAATAACAAAATATCATCCTAGGACAAGATTCTGCAGTGCTGGGGACTGAACCTGGGCCTTGGGTGCGCTGGGGCCGTGCCCTGCCACTGAGCCACACCCCGCACTTTGCATTTTATTTTGAGACAAGTCTTAAGCTGCCCAGGCTGGCCTTGAACTGCCCATCCTCCTGCCTCAGCCGCCCAAGCAGCTGGGATCACAGGCGGGCGACGCTGGGCCAGCTCAGCCTCTCAGGGGGTCTGGCCAAGGGACGAGGAAGAGGCTCCCCCAGCAATAGCCCCAAATGGTGTGGAGGGAGAGGAGGGCGGGGCAGGCCACGGAGTCCTCAGGGCTCCTCCTGCCTCCCAGACCTGGAAGTGGGTTCCAGGTGCCCTCCAGGGGAGGGCAGGCAGAGCGGCCGGTCCCCAGAGCTCCCAGAACTGCGGCAGCCATTCTGAACTGCAGAGCTGAGGCCACCCTGGCCAGCGCCTGGCCACCCTGGGCCACCCAGTGGGCAGAGGTGTGGGAGGGGAGCGGGAGCCCAGTGCCCGTGCCCGTGGCTGTGTCCTGGGCACAGGTCCCTTTCTGCTAGCCCTGCACTTTGGATGTGGAAGGATGAACGGACGCAGGAGAGGCCTGGGGAGGCTCGGGTGTGCGGGCTGTGGAGGAGGGGCACGGCCACCGGGAGCCAGGCAGGGTCAGCTAGGTCAGCAGGGGCCAGGGCAGGTGAGTGCCCCCAGGACAGGTGGCCCAGGGGCACAGGGTGGGGGCAGAGAGCGGACAGAGAGCTGCGGGCACGGGAGCCCTGAGCTCGAGACCCCGCGCCATGGGGTCTGAGGAGAAGCGTCCAGACGGGGAGGCCCGCGGAGCCAGCAGCACTGGGCCAGCACAGGGTGGGGGTCTCCTGGCCCTCACGCTACAGGGAGTTAGGCTGAGTCCCAGAGGACCTCCCGCCCAAGTCCCCACCCCGGGCAGGAGGTGGACGTCCCAGCTGCGCTGTGCGACCAGGACAGCTGGGGGCTGGGTGGGGAGCGTGCGCGTGCTGGCCGGGCTGGGACTGGGCAGGGGTGGCGGGAGGCCCTGAGACATGGGGGCTAAGAGCCAGCGGAGCCTCTGGCCCAGCGCCCATCACCTGGGTCCCCAGCCCGGCAGTGGCCGCGGGTACTTACTCTGTGCCTGCCCCGAGGCGGGGGCCTTCTTAGCACCGGCGTGCTGGATGAGCACGTTGTCCTTGTCATAGGTGCCACCGTCCTGCCCCACCTCCACCACCTGCACCTGGGGCAGCGCCGTGTTCCACTTCACCACGTACTTGGGCCCCAGGGGCACCAGGCTGCTGATCTCTAGCTGGCCCCTGCGGGGACAGGGAGGACACATCCTGCAGAGCCCGCCACCACCCACCAGAGGCCACAGAGCCCGCTCCTCAGCACAGCAGCCCCCGGGCCTCATGCGCCCAAGCACAAACCTCAGGCAAGACCAAGCCGGGCAGAGCAGGGAGCCCTCGCCAGCATCAGCACCAGGGTGCCCAGGCCCCGGCCCCAGACACAGAGCCACATGCCCCCAAGCCCAGACCACCTACCGGCTGCTGGCGGGCCTGAGGGAGAGACAAGGGGAGGAGCTGGTTACTGGGACTGAGCAGGTCCCGTGGGGCCACGAGGCTGGGGGCAGCCACTGGGCTGGCACTGGGAGTAGGAGGAGGGACAGGTCCTGGGGGGTCAGGGCACCAGAGGCCAGGTGTGGGCAGAGGGGGCCTAATGGAGGCCAGGCCTGCTGTCACCTCTTTCATAGGGGCCATGCCTTGTAGCAGGGTACCATCCCAGATGAGGACACCAATGCTCAGCTGGCTTAAGTGACAGCTCATCACAACACCTGATTCCCAGCGCTGGGCCACCAGCACCCACTGTGCACCCCTCCCTGGGGCCTGAGCAGGAGGGAAGGGGGACATGTATCATCCTGGGACCAGCCCGGCGCCTAGACACGGGGACTTCAGACTCCCAGCACATGGACAAGGGACAGAGTGAGTTACAGGCCAGCCCCCATCAGGACCCCAGATCCACCACCACAGGGGATCCGGTCCCACTGCACAGCTGACTGAGTGCGGGGTCTAAGTCAGGCAGGCCCCAGGCCCCTGTCCCCACCTCCCCACCCCGCCCTGCCACCGGCTGGGGTTCTGATCACCGCACTGAGGCGGCGTCCCCCCGAAGCTTGGGCGTCGCTGCTGTTGCTGTGGGATGAGTTAGAGGGCTCAGTCCTGAGGGCAGAGGTCACAGCTGGAGTTCCCGGGGACCATCTGGGGAAGGGCCTCGGCCCTTGACACGTGCAGAGCCAAGCAGGGGACATGACACTTGTGAGTGACCCAGGCCAGGTGGGCACACGAAGGAACCCAGAGTGTGAGCCCAGGCTCCAGACCTGTGTCGCGGGTCTGGGTCTGAGGGAAGCCAAAGGCTGCACCACCAGGGCCCCTGAAGTCCCCGTGGCCCGAAGTCCCCAGGAATGGAAGGCACGGCTCCCCGAGGCCCGCGGCAGAGCAGGGCCCCGCCTGCAGAGCCTGGTCTGCGGGTCTAAGGAGCCCCGCAGCCCTGCTGGCTCTAGTCCTTCAGGCTGAACCCACCGTGGCCGGGGGGGGGGGGGGGGGGGGGGGGGGGCACTGCGCCTCTGGCCCAGAGCGGGGGAACCAGGCTGCCGCAGACTGAAGCCACTGGCTGCGGGGGAGGGTTAAGGCCTGGGCCGAGAAGTCTGGGTAGAGGAAACCTGACTTGAGTTAAAGCAGCAGGGATTCAGGTTAGACACAAGGAAGAATCTCTTGAACTTCAAAGCTGTCACGACCCATGTCACCGAGCATGGACTCCTGGAACAGGCCGCTCTGAGCCATGGACAGCTGTGCCCAAGGCTGGGGCTGCTCCCGGCCTCTCCACGTCCTTCTCAGCACTAGGAACCCGGGCCGAGAGGAGGGTGGAAGACCAGAGACCTAAACGGCGCTCACGTGGGACCCCACCACAGACAGGCCTGCCAAGACACCAGTGGGAGGGGACGAGGTCCCCAGAGAGGGCAGCTGCCCAGGGCCACTCGCCCAGGCTCACGTCACTTACTTGAAGTTGATGTTGGCACAGACCAGCATGTCGTTGAGCAGGAAGACCCTGCGCTCCTTGGACTTGATCAGCTGCCCGCGGTCACCGTACACAGTCTCTGTCAGCGTCTCACACAGGAGCAGCTGCCGCTGGCCAGAGGTCAACAGCTGGGAGGGGGCAGGGGGAGTCGACGTCAGCATCCTGGTCCAGGGGCTAGTGGACATCACCCCGCCAGACACAGAACGCCGCCACACAGAAAGGGAGCCCGAGCCTGGGAGAGGGTGGAGACGGAGCCTCCCCTCCACCTCTGGACAGGAGGGCGGGGGACAGGCCCTGAGCTGTGTGCCCAGGGAAGGCCAGGGAGCCTGGGCCCCTTTGCAGGAGCTGGGTCCAGCAGCCAGACGCCCCTTCTCAGGGGAGCCAGCACCGCCAGGTCCCTGCAGCAATCCTGTGACCACCTTCCCCAAAGACACGAGCCCCACAGCCACACGGGCAGGCTGGGAGCCCCAGGGGTACAGCCCTCAGCAGGGGGCACCTCAGGGTCCCCAGTAGGACTGGCTGCTCAGATGCACGGGTAGGCACAGGTGACGGGGCCGGCCACACGACCCCCAGAGCCTGGAGCACAGAACGCAGGCCTTGGTTCAGATGGGGCGTCTCAACACAGAGACGCACCCACAAGAGCAGGGAGGCCCTGCTGGGCACAGGAGGCACACCCGCAGGGCCACCGAGCGGGGCACACCATGGAGCTAACCCAGTGTGGCTGCTGGCCACGGCCTTCACCGTGGAGGGGCAGGGCCTCCGCAAGGACACAAGGCCTGCAAGATGGCCTGGTGGGGTAGGGACAGATCCGCCCTCATGACGCCCTCCGCCCAGCAGGCTAGGACTCTGGGTCCAAAGCCTCTGAGCTGGCATCTGCCATCCCAAAGACACCAGGATCCTGCTGGCACCAGGACCACCAGCTGCCTCCACCCCCCGGGCACCGGGCACCACAGTGGCACGTGCTCTTCCACGCCTCTGCTGGCTCAGCCCCACATCCCAGGTGAGGAACAAATTCCAGGGTAAGGTGACATGCCCAGGGCCACTGCCAGCTAGTGGATGGCACAGGACACAGCCAGAACCCTCGTGTGCCGTGCAGCCAGCTCGCTGCCTGATGGGGGCACGGGAGGCCCCACTGCCCCGACTCACAGAGGGACTCGGGTGCCCCGGGGTCCACTGCCCAGCTAAGGCCAGGCTCCTGCCGAATGCCAGCTCACGGGGACACTCCTCAGGCCGAGGGACAGCAGGGCACCCAGGAGAGCTGCCAGCGTGCCAGGACCCACACAGGGAAGAGGAAAGTCCCTGGGCTCTGGCCATGGCCCCCCACCCTGAGCAGATGAAAGAGAAGCCCGGGGGCCCTGAGTCGGCCGTTTTGAAACAGCCTTAAAGTTCCGTTCTGGCGACACTCAGTTTCGCTTCTGCTTCTCCTGGATGACAGCGGGAGGGTGATCACTGACCATGTCTCCTAAGTGGCCAGGACTGACCAGGGAGGTCAGGAGAGCACACTGTGAAGCCACCACCACCCTCTTCACAAGAGCATCCGCCTGTCCAGCTCGCCCCTACTTGATAGAGGGGGACTTGAGGCCCGGGGGACCTTGCCCGACATCCAGTGGGCTCCCTGACCTCTAGCCAGTGACCACCACAGGCCACGGCCCAGGTCTCCATGGGGCGCAGAGAAGAGAACAGAAGGGCTCTCACCAGGGAAATGCCAAGGGGTTGGCCTCCACGCGGCCTTAGCCCCAGCGGCCACACAGACGGGAGCCTGGCGGAGAGGGCCGCTAGGCCACAGGGCAGGGAGGGACAGAGCCCCTGAGTGCCAAGACCTCATGAGTGGCCAAGGCGGGCGGGAGCCTCTACTCCAGAGAAGCCCACACAGCCCACCTGCGTGGGACAGTGGAGTAGCCCTGCCGCACCCCTCAGCTGCCCTGATCCCAGTGGGCACGTCCCGGGGGAGGCCCAGCCCCACCTGGCTTCTCCGTGGCTCCCGCCCTCCACCTGCAGATCCGCTACGGGGAGAGGCGGCACGCTGCCCAGGGCGCACAGCCACCCGGGACGGCAGGCCGGGCGCCGGCTCTTCCAGAAGAGCCGCAGGTCTGAGTCTTTGGCACCTCTCTGGGTTTTTAAATGTTGCCAACTTCCATTTTCCTAAAAATATTGTGTGGGGGCAGGGCGCAGGGGCACCTGCTGTGTCCCCGGTGGCTCCGGAGGCCTGAGGCAGGAGGACACGGGCTCTAGCCCAGCCTCGGCAACTTAAGACAGGCCTGTCTCAAAGTAAGGACCGCGGGGCGCCGGAGGCTCCGCGGCACAGGCGGGCCTAGCGCCCTGCGGCCCTGCGTTCAGCCCTGAGGCCGGAGCGTCCTGCAGCGCAGGACACGTGAAGCTCAGAGCTGCGAGGACCCTGCAGGTGACCTGGTCCCAGCTCTTCCAAGATGGCGACCCAGGCTGGGGGGTACACCTGGGAAAGACTGCTGCCCCTTGCCGTCCCGCTGCACCTGCCCCGGGAGCTCCCCAGGCCCTGCCAGCGCCAGCCTGAGCTCCACCTTCACCCCAGGGGCCCAGAGGGCTTTTCCCCGAAGGATCTGGCCCCACACGATGCCCCGCCCAAAGAGCAGCCCTCGAGCACCGGCCCTGAACCTCCAGCCCACCTCCTCCCTCCACGGCCAGAGACCCCCAGGCCCAGGTGGAGCGGTGGGCAGAGGGCCTCCTATTTACAGCAGGCGACCTGAGACGCGACCTTGTGTCCTAAAAACACAGGTCTCCAGAGTTACACCATGTTCCAAAGTGCCAACCCCAATGCATGGCATGGATTTGCATCCTTCTTCAGGGCTCCAGCAATGAGGATTTGTCCCCCAGTGGCCCTGAGCATCAGGTGCAACTGAACTCTCCTCATTTCAGAGGCAACAAGTAGGTTCAGAGAGGTTGGGAGATTCCCCTGAAGCCACACAGCAAGAAGCATACGGGGTAAAACCTGGATTTAAACCCAGATTCCAAACAGTGGCAACTTTGTAACCCCAGCTTCTTGGAAGGCTGAGGCAGAAGGATTGTAAGCTGGAGGCCAGTGTGTCTGGAAACGGCAGCTTAGCCAAACTGCACTTCAAAAAAAAAGGGCTGGGGATGTGGCTCAACAGCAGAGCCCTTGCTGAGCGTGCGCAGGGCTTGGGTCAGTCCACAGTGCCAGGGAAAGCCCACAGTGCCAGGGGAGAGTCCACAGTGCCAGGGAGAGTCCACAGAGCCAGGGGAGAGTCCACAGAGCCAGGGGAGAGTCCACAGAGCCAGGGGACAGTCCACAGAGCCAGGGAAAGTTTTTTTAATTAAAAAATTTTTTCAAACCCAGACCCGAGCCCCCGTCTCATGACAGCACTCGGTCAGCACGGCGGCGTCTTCCCGAGAAGACACCAGCGAACAGGCTCCTCTGACCCTAAACCAACACCAACAGGACCCTGGGGTCCACTGGGACCTACGCCTCGAGCGCAGGTCCTGGGGCCGGAAAGCGAGACTCCCCTCTCTCGGGGACTGGGCAGGGCCCTGCACACACCTTGCTGAGGCTGCTGCGGTCGCTGACGCTCTTGGTCAGCTGCTGGATTTCGGCCACCTGGTCAGCCAGCCGCTTCTGTTCGTTCAGCTTCTCGGCCAGCGTCTCCAGCTCCGTGAGGGCCAGCTGCAGCGAGAGCCTGTCGGGGTGGCCCCTGGGGGTGTTCTTCAACATGTCCTGCGAGGGCCGGGGAGAGCTCGGCTGAGGACGCACCCCAGCTGGCCCTCCCCGCCGGGGGTCAGCCGCGCCCTAGGCTGCCTGCGCAGACCAGGTCTGAAAGGAGCCCAGCTTGCAGCCCGGACAGACGGTACTGGACATGGAAATAGCCACTGAATGAAAAGAATAAAAGAAGCGTGTGGATCCCTCTGGGTACGCGCCCAGAAGGACTGAGGGCAGGGTCCCGAAGGGACACCAGTCCACGGCAGCCTCGTCCACAGGAGTCGGGACCAGCGGGGACACTGAGGAGCCAAACGCGGTCCACATTCAGAGAAGAACACCCTGACCCGGGCCCTGAGGGGCGCACCCTGAGGACGGGGCGCCAAGCGAACAAAGCCAGCCACGAAATCGACCCCCTCAGGAACTGCCGTGGGGGGGGGGCTGGGATGACGGTGACAGGCTGGGAAAGGGAGAAGGGCAGGTTCTGGAGATGGCGGTGGCTGCAGGACAGCGTGAAGGCCCTCAGTGCCACTGAGCCACAGGCTTCACGTGGCTGAGATGGGGCAGTGTGTGCATGCGTGGTCAGCACTGGCCAGCTGTGGGGGGAGGCTGAGCCCTCCCACGGCCCCACAGCTCTGCGGAGGGAGAAGGAAACGCCGCTGCGTCCTTGGCCTGCGCATCCCAGCAGCGGGGACAGCCCCCTGCTCTCAGGGCCCTGTGCAGGGCTGAGGCTCCCTCAGGTACTCTGGGCCCCTGCCGAAGCCCCCGCCTGGCCAGGCCAGGCCCAGGGCACTATGCACAGAGGGAGCGTCCTTCCTGCCCTGGGCAGGTGCCAGGTCTGCTGCAGGAGCAGAGGTGAGCCAGGGGGTCAGGGACAAGAGCCAGCCGGCCCCCACCCCGTGAGGCTCCCCCGGCCCACGGCCACTCCCTGAGGGTCACTGGTGACCAGAGCCCCAGAGGTACCTGAAGCAGGAGGATGAACTGCGGGAACCTCTGGATGGGCTTCACCATCAGCCCGTAGAGGGTGACGCGGTCCGGGCTGCACGCCTGCCGCCGCTGTAGGGGACAAGGCGTGTCCTTTGATGACCTTCTACAGGGAGATGCAGCGCCCTGGCGCCCACTCATGGCCCCCAGGCCTGGCTGCTCTTCCCAGACCCCAGACCCTGCTCAGTCCCAAGGCCTGGTCCACAGCCAGGGACCTCCCACCCCTCGTCCCTGCCGGCCCCACTCAGGGGACTAGAGGACTCCGTGGGTCTCGGAACTAAGGACAACACTGGGATCTCCGACTTTGGACTCGTGAGTCTGACTTCAGCAAGGAGTCACACAACCCCTCCCTCCACTTAAACCCAAAGCAGAGCCGGACCAGGTGAAGGTGGCCAGACCTACATCATGACCCCAGTCCACGGCTCCATCCACCGGTCACCTGGTCCTGGCCTCAACCCTGGCGACCCACCGCTCCCCCACGGTCCTCTGCCCCCACTGACCCCAGCTCAAAACTCTCCAGGGCTCCCACTGCCTGAAACACCCGTCCTAGTCCCTGGACCTGCAAATCCAGAAGAGCCCAAACCAGACAGCTGGACCCGGCCTCTCCTCGGACTCAGGCTCCCGGAAGCCAGAGACATGTCCCTTCCAGCCTCCTGCTCTGACCTTTGCCCCCCGACCCCACCCCCGGAGCACCCTGTCCCACCACCCCCTGCCAGGACTGTGGAAGCCTGGCCCCCGGCTCTGCGGGATGGGGGCTCCGGCAGGCTGGGCCACCTGGGCCAACTCTACTCCCAGGGGCGGCCAGGGAGCGCGGCCAGGGCCACGCAGGACCCTGAGGTTCCCAGCCCTCCCACCTCTACTCTCCTGTGTGACGCCCACAGTGGGGACCGTCCTTTTCTTCTGCAAAGGGGCAGCAGCATGACTCTGCACCTCCAGGCCAGGCCAGCAGGACTGGCCACAGGGAGGCCCCACAGCAGAGCACCTACAGAGGCTCAGAGTGAAGGACCACGTGACGACACAGGCTGCCCTCCAGACCCTCTGCCTCCTCCTGCCCTCCCTGGCACAGGAGGGACTTCTTCCCATGGGAGTGGGGCCCCCAAGGGTCACACCGTGACACTGGGCACTCGACACCCTCCCTCCTGAGCAGCCCCTGCTCACCTTGAGGAACTCGAGGAACGCGGGCTTGGTGAGGCAGGCCTTCTTGATGATGGACATGGCGCTGGTGAAGTTGTTCACGTAGTCGCTGTACACGTCCAGCACCATGGACTTGGAGAACTGCAGGGGGGCAGGGCCGGTCAGCAGGGAAGAGGCGGCAGCCAGCCCCACCCCATGCTGTCTCGTGGCCATGCTTCAAGGGCACAGCCCGGGTGACCCTCACAAGCCTTCAAGGTAAACGAGTCTGCCCCCATCCCGGTGAGGAACAGGGCTCAGAGAGGCAGAAACTGTCCCAGGCCACAGGGGCTGGGGGCCCTGGGTCCCTCCACGGGCAGAGGGAAGGACGGGAGGGGAGGGTATCTCCGCTAACCCCAGCCCTAACTGTAAGGGACAGGGGCCCTGGCCCCCGCCAGCAGTGTACCCAGAGCCCCCTGGACCCGCCCAGCCACCCGGACGGCAGGTCTGTTGAGCAGATCTGCAGTTGACAATGCCCCTTTTCAGACCCAGTGACCTACAACAGACCAGAGTGGAGCCCGCGGACTTGCGCCTCCCTCCTCCCAGAATCCCGGGGGCCCTGCGGTTTCAGAGAGCCACCCCCCTCACGCCACAGATGGGGAGCTGCCCGAGGCCACTTGGCGGGACCCTGACCAGGGCTCCTCACCCACCCTTGGGCCACCATCTGGGCCAGGACTGACAGCAGTGCAGGTCATCCCAGCGCTTGGTGAGGGAGCCTGCCACCTGCCCAGAGGTGCCCACAGTGGGCAGAGCAGAACCACGCCCTGGCACCACGGTCTGCAGACCACTCTGAGGACACCCCAGGCACTTCAGGGTGTGGATTAAGCCAGGAAGACTCGGGGACCCTGCCCACCGGACTCCACAAGGTGACAGGCAGAGGCTGGTGACCCTGCAGTCAGACTGGCTGTGGCTTTACCTAGCTGGGCCGGGGAAAGAGGGTGGGGACACCTACTGAGGCCACAAAAAGGTCCCCAATCTTCTCGGTGGAGTCCCACTCGGCCACGCGGGAGGACAGGGCGATCTGGAACATGGAGTGGCAGTGCAGGACCTCCTTCACGCGGAAGAACACCGCCTGACACTTGCGGGCGCTCAGCACCTTGGGCTCCGACTCCATCAGGGGGTCACGGTAATCCTGGGGGCGGGCGGAGAGCCAAGTCAGCCCCCACCCCCTTCTGTGGCAACCCAGAGAGGACAGAGGGAACTGGGTGGACCACAGGCAAGCCTTCCTGCAGGGGAGAGGCACCCTCGCGGCTCCCCGTCCTTCTAGAAGGTTCCATGAACACAGTACTCCTGGCCTCTGCCCGCCACACCCCGCGACTTCACTTGGGCTGTGAGCAGAAGTGTCTCCCACGCACCACCCACCTGTGAGGAGCCCCAAGGCCGAGGCTGGTGGGGCTGGGGGCTCTGTCCCAGAGAGTGGGGAGGTCCCAGACCCAGCGCCACTCTGTCCAGCAGCTCCTGATGTCTGCACCTCACCCGCCTGAGGCCTGGGCTCCCTACTGTAGAGGGTGTCGGCGGCACCCTCCACCCCAACTCTTCCTCCCCGGGTGGCCTCTCTCTGACACCCCAGAAGGTTCCTGATCTTGGATTCGAATTGCCGACCACCAGGTCAGCACACCTCGGAGACGGGTCCCAAGCACCTTCTAGAGATCCCGGGCCCCGTGTGAGAAGGAGGGGGCATCATACCCTGCTCTGTCTTGGGGAGCCCCAGGAGGATGGGGAGACATGGCCTGGGCCCCACAGGCTCTCCGAGAGGCCAGGAAGACACAGTCACTTCCAGGTGTGAAAGAGACCACAGGCTCTCGCTCCCAGAGCCGCTCTGAGGTCACCAATCCCGACTCCTTTCAGAAAACACTCGTCCAGTGAGCACGGAGGGCTCGGGGTCCTGGTGTCCTGTCTGGAGTCCTGCTGTCCCCATGATACATACAGCACTGGCTCTGGGCTCCTTCCCCTCAAGGTCACTTGGTCCCCAACTGCCCCTCATGAGGTATCCCTCGGGGACCCTCCCTGCCCAGCCCCACCCCGGAGCCCAAGTCGCACCTGGAGTATCCGCTTCAGGGACTCCACGTAGCTGCCCTCGCTCTGCACGATGGAGCCCAGGATGTGCCTCCGGATCACCTGCTCGGGCCAAGCACAGTCAGCACTGGGGCACCCGCGCGGGGCCGGGGACGCAGGGGAGCAGCTACAGGACGAGGGTCCAGCCCTCCCAGAGCCACACCTGGGACCACTGGGGACCGCAGGGCTGTGCTGCTTCTGCAGCCCAACCACTCAGACACCGGTCCGCCCAGGCTGCGGCCAGGGAGACGGGCAGGTCCCCAGGTGAGCGTCTGCCCGGCCTCTGCTTGCGAATATCCGGGGACGCGGGGGTCACCACCTCTGCTCCAGGGGATAAGAGTGACCCCTGTTTTGGGAAACGCTAGCAGGGAAGCTGGGATTTCAGCGCCCACCCTGGTTGCAGACGGAGCCTTGAGCAGCCCCTTTGCACAGGACGGTCCTTGGGGTGGCCTCCCTCAGCTGGGCCTCCACAGCCCCTTCCCCTTTCCCTCTTGCCATCCCCACTTGTCCTCAGCCTCCTCAGCACCCCGGGAAACACAGGGCAGTACTGCCTCCACCACAGATGACCAGACCCGTCAGACCCCGTGTGACCACGTCCCACACCCCTGGCTCTGGGGGGCAGTAAAGTCACCTGGAGATCCTTAAAACAGGCTGCTGCCTGGATCCCACCCAGACACTGTGACTCCTTTGGCACAGGCACCACCTGGGCTTTGCCTTAAAATCTGCCCAGGTGACACAGGTGCAGTGGCGCACACCTGTAACCCAGCACCTCGGGAGGCTGAGGCAGGAAGATCAAGTTCAAAGCCAGCCTCAGACCTGTCTCAAAATAAAAAATAAAAAAAAAAAAAAGGTCTGGGGATGTAGCCCAGTGGCAGAGCATGGGACCCCAGGATCAACCCCCAGGGCCAAGGAAAAAATGTGCCCAGGTGACTGTTTCGTAGCAAAGCTGGGGTGGTACTCCCAAAAGGAGTCAGGTATGGGGGGCATCCAGACGGGAGCCTGTCCACCCAGATCCAAGGCCGGGAGGGTGACCCTCACTCCACCCCTACAGCTGTGCGGAGAGTGTCCCTCAGGCTCCTCCTCCTGCTCCCACTCCACCCAGACACAACTTCCTCAGCTTTGCCCACTGCCCCGCCTACAGCCGAGGCCCAGGCTGGTCTGCACAGCCCCTCAGCTGCATGCGGTGTCAACAGCCCCCAGGAGTCCCAGAAGCACCAGAGCAGAGTTCTGAACCCCAGCACCCAGACGCTGGGCCAAGTGGCTGGCTGGGGCCGGCTGTGCACCCTAAGCTCCTTCAGCAGCCTCCCGGGCCTCTGCCCACCAGAGGCCAGCAGGGACCCTGAGTCATGACAACCAAAAACATCTCCAGACATTGTCAAATGTCCCTTAGAGGCAGAAATCACTCCCAGAGCCACAGGCTAGAGCCACCATAAAAGCCTGGTCCAGGAAACAGAAAGCTGCCGGGGAGCGAGTGGGGCCTGCTTGGAGGGAAGGAGGCCGCCATGGGAGGCTCAGCCTCGCCGGCTCCCAAAGCAACGCAGGTCATGGCTAGAGCCAGAGATGCCACCTCAAACGGTTCCAAAGTCAGGCAGGTAACACCAGAGTGGGAAGCTTGTGTACTGCCACGGACTGCCCAGTGATGGCCGGCAAGGGCCCCGAGAAGGAAGACGCTCCCCTGTGCTCCTGCCAACAGCTGCCGGCAGGAAGGTGGCCCCAGTGGTCTATCTTCCCGATTTTCAAGCAAGGCCAAGTGCTTTCCACCCACCAACCAGCAAGTCCCTTGCACTGAGCTGCTGTCCAGCAAGTCGCAGCCTCCGGCCAACGGGCATCCTCCGCCCTACTTCATGGTGGGGAGGAGACCGACTCGGCCGAGGTCCCTGAGCAAAACCACCCATCTGGCGTGGCACTTGAGAGGAGGACGTCACCGGCCAAGCCACAGCGCCTGGTGGAAGCTGTGTCAACTCCAAAGGCCCATAATGCTAGGCAGCGGGCGGGGACCTATCTGGGTCCCTGAGATAAGACAGCCATCACCTTGGCCAGTTTTACTCAAGTTCTTCTTCAAGCCAGTCAAGGACCTCTCTGGTGGCCACAGGGGAGGGGCGCATTCCAAAGGCTGGTATCACCGTACCCTAAACTCAGGGTGCAACCTGCAGGGTCCAGTCTGGAAAGCCACCGGCTGAGAAGCCAGGAGTCCCCCACCAGCTGGGGCTCTGCCAAGAGTCCCCAGTTGTCACTTCCCCTTCAAGACCCAGACCAATAGTGGCCCCAGAGAGCAGCTGGGGTCCCTCCTTCTCCCCCCCACAGACCTGCTGAGGGCTCAGGCCGTCCGGCATGGGACCCAGCTCTGGGGCTGGGGGCTTGATGTCCGTCACACTGACCTCCAGGAGCCCCATGTCCTCCTCTTCTGAGTCACCTGGAAAGTCAGACGGGCCGATGACAGCTAGGCTGCGGACCGCATGCCCTGGTCAGACCTCAGACCAGCCCTGGACACAGGTCAGCAGCAGCAGGTTCCTGGCTCGGGGGCTGTGGTCGCCACTGCAGCCCGGGGCCCGGGGCTGGGCATCGGTGAACAAGTGGGCGGGGGGAGAAGAGCCACCAGCGGCCACACAAAGCAGGGTCCCACGGGACCCAGGCCTCAGATGAGCCCTGCCCGACACCATCCATGCTCAGACCTGGCCACTCTGGTCTGGCAAAGGCCAAGCCACCCATGTCCCCACCCTGGGCACTAAAAATAGCTTTGCTCTGGATGCCCCAGGGAAGGGAATGTGCCTGAAGAGCGGGCAGCGGTCTGCACTGGGTTAAAAAAATAACGCAGAAACCCAAGAAGGAAAAGTTCAGCCCAAGTCTGACGAGGCTCCTGGGCTAGCGGGGGACAGAGGCCCAGCCCTCGACCCTCCTTGGCACTGGAGATGGGACCCCTGCTGCTCAGCGCTTCTGAAACCCTGTGGCCACAGAAGGTGGGTGCTGTCGGGAGGCAGGGAAGAAAAGGGAAGTGGCAGTGACCCCAGAGGCCCAAGGGAGCAGGGACACCCCGGCGGGCCTTACCTGAGCAGGAGATGGAGGAGGAGGAGGAGGAGGGACATCGGACAACGGCATGGGGGTGGGGGTGGCAGAGGCCCTCCTGCCGGGCCCACATGACGCCCTGGGCGCCACTCCGCACCCACCCCAGCCGCCGGCCCCGTGGCTTCCTCTTCCCCCACGCGCTGCTGGGTAACATTCTTGGCCCGCGATCCGAGCCCTGCCCGGCTATTAATAACGCGCTGCGGGGAGGGCCACTCGGGGTTAAAGGGCGGGGTGGGGAGGGCCCAGGGCAGGGAGAGTGTCCCAGAAACAGTGCCTGCCACGGCCCGTCCCCTCTCTCATGGTGGCCAGTGCTTCCCAAGGGTGGAGGGGCGTGAACAGCATCCACGCCTGCCCCTCAGCACCACGGCAGGCCCACGGGGGCTCAGCCCACGCTGTGGATGAGGAACCTGACACTCGGGAGGAACTGGGCAAGGTCACAGTGGGAGGCCACAGGGCAAGGATGTGACCCAGGTCAGTGTGACACCGTCCTGGCACCAAATGCCTCTGCCGAGGCCTGCCTGCCACGCAGGGCTGTCCCCACTCCACCTCGTCACCCTGGTCACGGCTCTGGAGAGGAGCAGGGACGCCCCCCAGCAGAGGGGGCACTGAGCAGGGGAAGAGGAAACGCAGGACCCCGCCAAGGGCTGCAGCCCTCCCGGCTGTCCAGCTCCACCGGGCGGCTCCACCCACCCAGGACTGGCACCCCAGGGCTCTGCCAGAGACCACCGCCCTCGGCCTCTGCCCTCACATTTCCTGTCTTCTGGCTTGCTGCCCCCAGAGGCAGCAGCTGGGTCTAGCTTGTCCCTGTCCCCCCAGTGCCTGACAACATGGGCACCGAACCTGGCGGAGAAGCCTCAGCCTCCCACCCCGCAGCAAGTGTCCCGGGAAAAGCCCAGGGTGGGACACCAGGTGGCCCTGAGCCCGTCTCGGCACAACAGAAGACCCCTGCCAGCCACCAGGAGGCACCTGGGCCCTCAGCCAGGCCAGGGGAGACCTCTGCGGGGCCCTCTCACACCTGCCTCTGCCTCCCACTGCTGCCCACGGGACTGGCTGCTGCAGCCACCCTCCCCCGCCCTTCCCCCGGGCAGCCCCGCCCTTCCCCTGTACTAGAACCACAGCCCCCCAGGGCAGGACTGCCCCAGCCTGTGCACACTGTCCAAGACAGCTCCCAGCACACAGCAGGAGCCTCAAAAACCCGCGAATGAAGAAGCGACCAAGGGCCCCACCCATCCCTAGAGCCCTGCTGACCCCCTGCTGCTGACCCGGCCTGACGCTCACCCAGCAGCCAACCCTGCCCAGCCTGGGTACCCTGGCAGCCCCTGAGCACCTGGGACCTGCTCCTTGGGTGTTCACAGGGGTGAAGTGAGGCACCGCCAAGCTTCTAGGTCAGCACCTGGCACCCAGCAAGTCCTCAGCCTCCCTCCCCTCCTGTGGCACCCCCCATGATGGGCCTCCTCTCCCCCACCTTTCACCACCCCCGTCCCCTCTCCTCCCCCACGGGCCACCCCCCATTTACATGCCTGTCCCCTAGCTGCACCAGGAGCCCCTGGGGGAACACTGTTAAATTCACTCAGGGTCCCTCAGGTGGCAGGGGACAGGGCAGGTAGTAGGTGTTCAATAAATAATACTGGTTGGAGACTGGCGGACAGGTAAAGGGACGAGCAGAGACAGAGATGGGTGAGGCCCAGTGAGCCAGGGGACAGGAGGCCAAGACACCCTGACAAAGAGCCCAGGTCAGGACGCTGAAGGGGGCCCAGCTCTCCCAGAAGAGTGGGCAGCAAGTGGAGACTGACAGGGACACTGGGCATCCAGTCAGACACCCAGGGGCGCCCCACCCATTGAGCCCTCCCCCTCCCCCGGCACAGAGCTGGCACCTGACCCTGGCTGCACGGCCTCACCGAGGACATCTTTCCTGTGTAGAAAGGAGACTTTGCGCATGACAGCCATCCGCGTCTTCTCCAGGCCGTCCTTGGTCCCGCTCTTGGCGGCCTTCATGAGCTGGGTCATCTGAGCAAAGGCAGAGTGGCTCATCAGAGAGGCCGAGGACCTGGACACCTGCCGCCAAGGGCTGCCAGTCCCACTGGACCTCAGCCTGGCTGCAGACATCAGGACCACCCGACCACCCACTCCTGGGTGAGTGCGCCGCAGAGGCCAGGGGAGAGTAGAGGCCAGCAGATGCACTCAAGGCCTGAGGGTTTCCCTGTGGGCAAGGGGAGGTCCTACCCCACCGTTTCCTTGAGAGCCAACTACACCAACAGGTGCCGAATTAAGGAGTGCACACCTGTAATTCCAGCTACCTGCGAGGCTAAGGTAAGAGGATCGAAATTCGAGGCCAGCCTCAGAAATTTAGCAAAACTGTCTCAAAGTAAAAAAATGTAAAGGGCTGGGGTGGAGCTCAGAGGCACAGCAATTGCCTGGCACGTGCAAGACCCTGGGTTTAATCCAGTGCTACAAAAAAAAGAAAGATTAAGGAGACAGTGTGGCAGGGAGAGGCTGGCATCCTGGTCTGGCTTCAGATCCCTTCTCAGCACTCCCAACAAGCGAGCCTCGGTGTCCCCAGACAGCCCGGAGGAAGCGG
Organism: Ictidomys tridecemlineatus; assembly: GCF_052094955.1. Taxonomy (NCBI): domain Eukaryota; kingdom Metazoa; phylum Chordata; class Mammalia; order Rodentia; family Sciuridae; genus Ictidomys; species Ictidomys tridecemlineatus. The sequence goes on along the minus strand of NC_135487.1, from coordinate 11,277,335 downwards.
CCAGACCCACCCACCAGGGTCAGCAAGACCAAGCAGCCGGCTGGGCAGGCCCTGCAGAGCTGACCCGCCACGCAGGCACGGGCTTGCTGCAGGGGCCACCGGGAAGAGGTGCACACAGGTGAGGGACCATCCCTTGCCCCCCACGGCCAGGGTCCTTTCTGAGCCGCTGCCTGGGAGAAAGCGGAAGTTGCCAGAGAGCAGGACGCAGCTGCCTGGTGGACGCCAGCCTGGCGAGCTGAGCAGGCGTGAGGCGCAGGAAGCACATGCCCAGGACAGGAAGCAGGCGCCCGCTGTCCCCGCGCCGTCTCCATTCCCTCTCACCTCACCCAGCCCAGCCCTGGCACCTTCTGCACCACCAACCAGCACCAGCCACCTGGGCTCTCTGCAGCAAGGACAGACTCTACTGCCAGCACGGGCCACAGGTGGCCCTGAGCCCTCGGGATGTCCTGAGACCTGGGTCACTGATCACGCCTCACGTCACCAATCCCAGCCTAACAGCTACGTGGCCATCAAGGAGGCCAGCGGTGTGCAGGGAACCCTCTCCTGACTCTGCCCAGAGGGAGCAGGGCTGACCCCATCCTCCCTGTCCTCCTGGCCACAGGCTCCGCAGGGGTCTGGGTGAGGGGGGCTTGCTAAGAAGCCCGGGCAGTGCCCAAGAGGCAGGGTGGTGGCTTCCCACGAGCAAGGCTGGCGTTCTGGAAACTACCCACGGGGAAAAGGGAAGCGGGCCCAGCCCTCCCTGCGCCTGTGGGGCACAATTCCTGCCCTCTCAGCTGGAGTGGCCATAGCGCCCGGAGAGGCCAGAGAGGGAACAGGGTTGACCCCGGGAAGCACGGTTGGTCTCCTAGGGTCCGTCCTCTCGGGGGCCACGCACCCCCAGTGCCTGTTCTGGTGGAAAGCCATGGGGCGTTCTGGGGACCCGCCACAGGGGTCTTGGGGGCTCATCTGAGGCCCTGCCCTTGGAGAGGAACAGCAGCAGGCACACACCCCGGAAGGCTCCGGGGAGCAGGTGATCAATCTGCAGGGTGCTCCATGGCCCCTCAGCCAGGGGCAGGGGCTGGGAAGTGCACCTCTCCCGGGGTCTGCCCTCCGCGGCTCCTGGCTGCTCGGGGCCTCTGCGTCCTGGAGGTCGAACCTGCGGGGCCTGGGTCTCGGCTGGGGTCGGGGTACTATGGCCCCGCTCCTCCTCCTCCCAGGGCCGGGCTCAGATGTCGTGGGGTACAGGAGGGACACACTCAGGGGTTGGTGCCTGGCAGGCCCAGCTGGAGGCCCAGCTCTGCCACCAACTTCCAGTAGGACCAGCGGTCACCACTCTACTCGCCTCAGGTGCAGTGATGGCAGAACGACGGCTGCCCCCAGGGTGCGAGGGACAGTCAGCCTGAGGTACATGAGGGGACAGCGGTGGCCGCCACCCACTGCTCTCTTGGAGCCGAGCACCCCACAGACCTGATCACCGGGGGCCACTCCTCCCGACACCCGGCTCACAGGCAAGAAACCCAAGTCCAGAGGGGCCATGAGGCCTGCCAGGACCACAGAGAGAGAAAGTGGCAGGACCTCGAAAGCCAGTGATGGCCACCAGGCCACACAGTGAGCCTCACTCGAGAGCAGCTACTAACACGATGTCACCGAGAAGCCCAGGTCCTGCCTGAGGGGGCTGCAGCTTCTCCCACAGACTTCCTCCCCCTGGGCCTCTCGGAGCATCCTGGAGGGGCGGTCCAATGTCACCCGCTAGATTCCTCCAGGTGTAACCCAGCCCGCCCTCCGTGGTCACTGAGTACTGCAGAACCAGCACCAGGCCAAACTCGGGAGTGTGTGTTTTAACCAAAGGCCTCGGGTGAGTCTGGGAGTCTGCAAACCTCCCGGGTTCCTGTGGGCATTAGCATCTCGGGTGAAGAAGGGAAGGTGCAGCAGAGTCGCAGAGGGACGGCTGGCCTCGGGCACTGCCCCTCGCAGGGCAGGTGGAATGCAGCCAGGCGCCAGGGCTGGTGCAGCGGAAAGGCTCCATGGGTGGCCGCAGCTCACGAGGGCCCCTCCGGCCGGGGCGGGGCGGATGGACGGACGGACAGTACCTTACAATCGTACTTGTGCTTCAGCTCCTGCATGTCTCTCCCCCCAACTCTTAAAGCCAAGATGTCCCTCTTAGTCCTGGCGTATCTCTCCTTTAGCCTAGTCAGGTCTGGAGACAGCTGGAGCGCAAGCGGCAGGCAGAGGAAAGCAGGCGGGAGGAGCAGGCGGAACAGGAGGGACAAACAGACACAGGAGAGAGGAGACTCAGTCAAGTGAGGCGGACAAAGGGCAGGCGGGACAGCACCCCGTGGGCAGCTGGGTCGGTCCCGCTGGGGTCTGCCCAGCAGCGTCCAGGCCAATGTGCTGGGGTCTCTGTGCAGGGGGTCCGGCCGCTGGGGAGCAAGGCAGGGCGGGAATGAGGCCAGGTTCCCCTCTCTGGGGAAGGGGACTGTTCCGGGGACCAGGGCATCTCCCCCAGCCCGGGCCCGTGTAGGGCTTGTAACTAGAGGTTCCTGGCACATTCGTGAGGAGGACCTAAAGGCAGGGCAGGAGCGTCAGTGGACACGTAGGCCAAAGCACAGAAAGATGGATGAGTGGGCAGGGGGTGGCTGGACGGATGGGTGGACGACAGACACTGGGTAGATGATGAATGGACAGGCCATTGGATGGGTTTGGTCTGGTGACTGTACAGCTGGGCAAGTGGAGAGATGGACAGAGGAGGTCAGCAGAGGATGTGAACAGGTGGATGGAGACATGGCCGAGCGCGCTGGGCAGTGCCTAACAGCCAGTTCTCCAGGAAGAAGAGCCCTGTGGGCGGCACTGCACTTGAGTACCCTCCCACCTGGGCCAACTGACTTCCACAGCGACCGAGAACGTGGGCTGAACCGAGATGCGGCTGCGGTGCGGGAGTTCCCATGAGCAGCGCTGCAGCCCCGCAGCCCTGCAGGACGCCGGCTGCACAGGAGGGCAGGCGGGCGGGCGGGCAGGGACTGGCTTACGGACACCCCCCATGATGATGGACAGAAAGGGAGACGCACATTCAAATGCGTGAACTGTGTAAGCAAGAGGGACACTAAGTACAGTACACAGAAGACCAACATGGATAACGGACACGTAGAAGGTTCTAGAATGTGAGCTCTGGGGGCCGCAGGTCTACATGCAAATTGTGGCTCCCACTTGCTGGCTGGAAAAGTCTCTTTCCCTCTCCGAGTTGCAGCTTGTGTGCTGGTAAAATGCACATAAGAGGCCATGAGAACAGCCCACTGGGCCGTGGGGTCATTGAGATAATAGCTCACAGAGAAAATTAAGTGTAAAGCCCAAAATTTAGTAAGTAGCCAGAAACCAAATGCCAATATTATTCTATTTTTAAAATTATGAGTGATCAGTGTATGTTAAGTGGATGGGAGGATAGATGGATGGACAGATGGGTGGATGGGTAGATGAAGAGATGGACAGAGAGATGGCTGAGGTATTTTATCCATATGTGATGCTGAGTTTTGGCTCTACCATTTACTGGCTGTGTGACCCGAAGCCCATCACTAACCTCTCTGAGCTTAAGTCACATAGGTTTTCTGAACAACAAAATGAGAATCTTCATAATAGTGACCACCCTAGGGTAGTAGGAAAATCTAGTGGAACTGCTTTTGAACTGTACCGCACTGGGTAAATGGTCTCTATTATACAAGTATTAGGACAGGGATCCTGTGACAGTGACCCAGAATCCTGAATTCCTCTATAAATAAGCTCAACCTTATAAAGCCACAAATCCCCTCGGCCTTCTGGCGCCCCTCGCCTCTCAGAGCCTGAGGAGCTAGGAAATGTGAAGGGTCAGAGGTCACGTGCCCACGTCAGAGCGGGTGTGCTGGGACCATCTGCCCGTCCTGCAGGCCCCGCCCTGCTGGATCACGGTGACCTTGGTGATGGGAGGTCACAGGAGGAAAGTGGACCCACCAGTGGAAGGATCCCCCCCACCACGGGTGGCAGCCAACAGCATGACCGTGGACCTACAGGACAGTGGCTGCTCACCCTGGACCAGGTCCCTCTGACGAGGCCAACTGCAGACCCTGGGCCACTTTCTCCAGTGAAGCCCACCTGCCTGGGCTGGCCCCTCAGCACAGCTGACAGAAGGCTGGACTGGCTCTCCTGTGGCAGATCGAGTGCCAAGGCCACGGTCAGACTCCCAGGACGGGACCGCACTGTCCCTCACACCTGCCGCCTCGCTTGCCTCTGCCCTGGGCAAAGCAGCTGGCGGGAGCATGCGCGGCTGTGCAGCCAGGAGCAGGCGTGCCCAGAGCACCCGGCCCAGCAGGGCTCAGCAGTCACCCAGGCAGAAGTGACACAGAGCAAAAGCCCCTCCACACCCTCCCACCTCCCAAGTCACCACTGGTCGGGCAGTGGGCGGGCCTTGGCCAGAGCCAGACAAAAAGCCCTCGAGTTGGGACCCCAAGAACTGTCCCAGGTTCCCCTCTGGGGAGGGTCCAAAGCCCCCGGGAGGGTGTGAGAAGCACACAGACCCCACCCCAGGGCCCGTGAGGCCCAGCCCAGCGATTCTCAAAGTGCCCTGTGGGCAGAGTGCGGGTTAGAAGGCAGGTGCCAGACCCTGGAGAGGAGGCCCAGCACGGGGTCCCACCGACCCTAATGCCCTGCAGGCCTGGGGACCAGCACCGAGAGCCTGAAGCTGCCTCTCCGTCCCTTTCCCTCGGAGAAAGAGACAGAGTTTGGGGGTGACCGTGGAGAAGAGGGGGACCTCTGGGGGCCGGGAATCAGGCCTATAGCTCCAGAGTCCGCTGGTCACCACTGAGAGCAGGAGAGAGAGCCATGGCTTCCGCCCTCCTGCAGAGACAGCCCAGGGGATGGGCTTCACAGCCCAGTGTCCTGCCCCAGGGCAGAGCGTGCTGCCCCTTCTAGAACACAGAGCAGACTGGGCTCCTGGGCTTCTTCCTGGGCCACCCTCTGTCCTGTGAGAAGCCTCCATGGTCGGGCCCCCAGCTCCCCACCCACGTCAGGCGTGTGGCCAGGCATGTGGCCAAGCGTGTGGCCAGGAGTGTGGCCGTGCTGTACACAGCACATTTACAAGGAGTTTCTGTCTTCATTTTTGACAAATTGGTTTACAACTGGTGACTTCTCCTAAACCATGAAGGGTCACTGAGTCTGGGTCAGGTCTGCCTGTCTCCATGTCCCCCAGCTACACCTGAGGTAGGGACTTGGCACACAGTGGGGTCAAAACGCGTCACTTTATGGTCAGCGAGCCACCAGGGCATTTTCTGTGGCCCAGCCCTGAGAACCCTGGGGCTCAGACAGGTCCCCTCGGCCCCGGGCTTGCTTAGGCCTTGGGAGTGTGTCCTGGGCCGAGGGAAGGCTGCCTGGAGCCTGCGGGGGCCTGGAGGGACCCCCACCTCAGGAGTGGGCAGGAAGCCTTCGGGGGCTGCAGACACGGCCTGAGCGGCCCGATCCCAGCTGCCTGGCCCTGCTCTGGGCCCTGCCTGCCTCCAAGGACTGGCCCCCAGAGGGGCCTCTCCTGCCTGTCGGTCATTTCAGAAGGAGCCTGCGGGGGGCCTGTCACCTCTGGCCAGCAGGTTGCAAGAAGCTGCTTCCACTAAGCTGCATGTCTCAGAGCCGCCGTCTGTGGCCTCCACAGAGCCACGTGGGACGCACAGGCGGGTCGGCTTCCTCTGGGCTTTGGTGGCTCCCTCCGTGACATAGGCAGGAGGAGCCCCGTCCCACAGACACCACAGCAGCCCTGATGCCATGTGAGAGGCCATGGAAAGGAGATTCCAGGTAGCTCTGACGCAGCCACCTGTTTACTCCCAGGACACAGCGCGCAGTGTGGCCCTAAGGACTGACCTCAGGAAGCACCCTGTAGGGCAGGGAGACCCCTGATTGGTCCCAGGGCCAACTGCAGCCAGCCACGGAGCTACCTGGAGCCTTGGGCTGCACATGACTTGAAGTCGGCTCTGGGCCCTGCGTATGAACTGGCTGGGTGTGCACAGGGAGGGGGTGGCCCCGGGCCAGCACTGACCAGGACCACCCCGCGCTGAGGTTCCCCACAGCCAAAGAGCAAGGCCTAGGGAGCAGCTGCTCGGGGGCGGCTGGGCCGCTTGTTCTCAGCGTCGGTTCCCAGGAAATGCTGAGCTAGACCCTGGTCCTCGCCCTCACTCCCCATTTGCCCCCTCCCTGAAGGGGTCTGGGTGCCCTGACCTTGAGAGGCACTGCCCGGGCCCCTCACCTTGGGCTGGAAGGACACTCGGTGCTTGGCGGGCTCCACCTCCGGCTTGGCCTCCTCCCCGGAGTCCTCGCTGTAGCTCTCAAACTCACTGGAGCTCCAGCCTAGGTCCTCGGCCTCCCGAGGCGCCCTGTCCCGGTGCACGTCTTCATAGAGCAGGCTCTTGTCCACCCCTGGGGCAGGGACAGGGCTGGTGAGCCCCGGCCAGGAGGACAGGCACACCAGCTCGGCCCCAAGCCCACTCTCTGAGCCCAGGCAGATGGCGGGGGAGGGGAGGACACTGTGGATGAGGGGCCCTGGCCTGGCCTTGTCCCTTTCCTCAGCCATAAAATGGAGGGGACGCCAATACGTCATCACCGAGGGCCTGGAAAATGGGGCAACTCCAAGAAATGCACCAGACACACGAGAAGCTCGCGCACTCCGCTTGACGCCCCAGCTGCTCGGCGCCCAGGGCCCATTCAGGGCCTCCTGGGCATCTTCTGGCAGAAGACCTCAGGGTCCTGTCCTGACCCAGGCCCTCTGCATCCTGGAGACACTACGGAGACTTGGGGGGCATTAAATGAGAGAGCATGGGAAAAGCCTGGGCCTCCACAAACGTCCTGTCCTGCCCTTCAGTGGGATCCCTCATCCCAAACCCGAGTTCCCACGTGGGCCCAGAGACCAGGAGCATTCCCAGGATGGTCCAGTAGGGGGCGACCTGGCCCAGAGTCCAGGAGCGTTCCCCTGTCTTCCAAAGTCCCATGGGAAATGCCTTAGTCTGAAAACTTGAGGACAAGAACCGAGATCCCCTCCTCTGAAGGGATAGAACCCACCAGAGCCAGAGTCTCGGGGTCCTTGTCAAGTCAGGTGTCCTGAGCCAGAGGCCAAGCTCCAGCCCCCGCCTACCACAGGGAGGCCTTGGGCAGGCCCCTTGGCAGCCTGAGCTTGGCTTCCTCCTGTTACCTGGAGAAGACCCAGCTGAGGCTGGGCTCCAAACGGTGCCTGCAGTTGAGATGCTTTTGCAGGCACCGAAGACCCATCTGAGACCATGCTGCAGAGCAGGGGCAGTGCTATCGGAGACCCCCCTGCCAGGGGGACGGCAAGCTGTGGGCGGGCAAACAGGACAGCAGCCCAGAGCTGGGCCTCGGGTTAGCACCCAGCAGGAGCTGCCAACCTCGTGTGTGGGCTCCAGGTGGGCTGGGTGCCACATGGTGACCAGAGACCCCAGTTCTACCCCGCAGGAAAGTTGGGGAGAGGGGGAAGAGATCATCAGCAAGGAAGAAAATGGGTCCATGGAGCCCCTGCGGGAGAAGGGGACTCAGGACCAGGCAAAGATAACAAAGGCTCATGTCTCCAGAGATGGAGCAGCTGGTAGGCAGGCTGGGGCCTTCTGAGGGCTGAGATGGCTGCTGTGGTGGCCACACCTGGACCCCCAGCTACTCAGGAGGCTAAGACAGGAGGACTGCAAGTTCAAGGACAGCCTCAGCAACTTAGCAAGACCCTGTCTCAAAACAGAATAAAAAGGTCTGGGGATGTGGCTCTTGTATGTGCACAAGGCCTTGGGTTCCATCTCCAGCAACACAAAAAAAAAAAAAAAAAGGAAAGGCTGGGTTCTGCAGAGTCGGAGCCGGGACGTGAGGAACAGCGGTGATGGCAGCAAGGTCTGCATTCCACGGCCTGACTGCCGCCTCCTACAGCCCTCCTGTCGGCAGCCTGTGGTCAGCACAGCAGGACCACCAGGCCTCTGTCCTTTCAGGCGGCCTTCTGCCAGGACCCCGCCATCCCCCGTGACCCTGGAGCTCATTTAGAAAGGCCCTCTCCAGGGGAGACAGAGCTGCGGGACCCTGGGCCCACCCCTCAGGCTCTAGGGAGCTCCCGGGGCCCCAGCTTCCTTGGCCTCTGCCTTTGCCAACTCTGAGGATTCCAAAGCGCTCGCCACCCCCCGCTCAGTAAGCTACATCACCTCGTGGAACTGCATCCAAATAATACCCTGAGGACAGGGAATTATTAGCCCCTTTGCACAGATGGGTCAACCTAAGACCCAGAAAAGGAAGTCCCCAGGATGGCCCACCCCAAAGGCCAGAGTTAAACACTTTTTATATAAGGCAAGGCCTAAAGGCTCAGGGTTCTGAGCTCCAACCAGCGGCCAAGTCTGGATTTGAACCCAGGCCTGTGTGTCTCTGCCGCAGGTACGGCCTGCACCTCGGCTACAGCCTCTCCCCCGCTCCCCAGCTCCCAGGCAGACGTCACAGAGCCAGCAGCCGCCCTGTGCACGCAGCATCTTCCTGGGGCCAGGCCCTGGCCGAGCTCTCTGCAGCCTGACTCACCGGATCCTCCCACAGGGTCCCCACACACCCGCCCACCTGGGTCTACCCCGAGCACGGAGCAGGGCCATGGCCGGCGTCAGCTGCATTCCCTTGGGTGTAACAGACTCTCTTCTTCCCCACAGCCTGGGAAGCCCGAGAGAGCACCCCCTTTCCTGAGGCTCAGAGGGGCGAGACGGCCTTCCCAGGGACCCACAGCCAGAGCCTCATCCGGCCCAGGACAGCCTGCCTAGCCAGCCTGGCCACGCCTGAGGCCACACCCAGACTCTGCCTGGCCACCTACAGGGAGTGACAGACAAGAAGGAGGGCACCAGGCTGGGGGCATGGAAGGAGCTGGAAGGAGAAGCCCCTCCCAACCCCAGGGAGGCAGGAAAGCCCAGGGGAGACCATACCAGGCTGATGGGCATCCGGACCCTCACAGGGGACGTCGTCGTAGATCACATCTTCTTCCAGGGCAGGGAAGGTGAACCGGTCGACTGGGAGAGCAGGAGAGGGCCATGAGGGCTCAGCCTCCCGGGGGCAGCTGACCAGCTGACCCCGAGCAGCCCCACAGGACCCTCCCGGTGACCACCAGCCCCACCTGCCTCCTGCCACCCTCAGGCCTGCGCACCTGGCTGACCTGCAGGGAGCCTGCCCTTCCCCCCTGGAGGCCCCTCCCCCACAGCAGAGCGGGACTGGAAACCAGCCCCCAGGAAGCCCGGCCAGCGGGGCTCCACCCCAGTCCCAGGCCCTGCCGGAGGACACAGCACCAGAAGCCCACGCAGCCCTGGGGTGCCCACGTCGCTGTCAGCCCAGAGACTACAAGACGGACCCAGGCTGTCCTGCAGCAGGTGCCAGGGACACTCACTGCGACGGGAGCTCTTCCGCTTCCAGCTGGAGCGCCGCACCCCAGAGAAGGCTGCTTCCACGGTGTCCCCATTGTGCACCGCAGCCGGCACCCTGGGGTGGAGAGGAGGACGGTGAGCCAGGGACCGGCCCAGCAGGCCTCACTAGGCAGGCAGGGCAGGCCACTGGCAAGGGCGGCTTCAGCCAGGCCACCAGGGAGGCTTGCAGCTGGGCTGGCCCCGGACAGCCACCTCCCATTTAGGTTTCTCATCTTCAGCAGGTGCACAAGACCCGCCCGCGGCTTAGAAAAGCACAAAGACAGAAGTTCACGGTCCTAAGCACCAAGCACTGGCCCTGTGTTAGGTACCAAGCATGGCCCTGTGTTAGGTCCCAACCCTGGTCCTCTGTGTTAGGTCCCAACCCTGGTCCCCTGTGTTAGGTCCCCACCCTGGTCCCCTGTTAGGTCCCAACCCTGGCCCTGTGTTAGGTCCCAACCCTGGTCCCCTGTGTTAGGTCCCCACCCTGGTCCCCTGTGTTAGGTCCCCACCCTGGTCCCCTGTGTTAGCTCCCAACCCTGGTCCCCTGTGTTAGGTCCCCACCCTGGTCCCCTGTGTTAGGTCCCAACCCTGGCCCTGTGTTAGGTCCCAACCCTGGTCCCCTGTGTTAGGTCCCCACCCTGGTCCCCTGTGTTAGGTCCCCACCCTGGTCCCCTGTGTTAGCTCCCAACCCTGGTCCCCTGTGTTAGGTCCCCACCCTGGTCCTCTGTGTTAGGTCCCCACCCTGGTCCCCTGTGTCAGGTCCCCACCCTGGTCCTCTGTGTTAGGTCCCCACCCTGGTCCCCTGTGTTAGGTCCCCACCCTGGTCCCCTGTGTCAGGTCCCCACCCTGGTCCCCTGTGTCAGGTCCCCACCCTGGTCCCCTGTGTCAGGTCCCCACCCTGGTCCCCTATGTCAGGTCCCCACCCTGGTCCCTGTGTCAGGTCCCCACCCTGGTCCTCTGTGTTAGGTCCCAAGCATGCCCTCTGTGCGAGGAGCATCTTCCCTCCAGGTCCCACAGGACACCCCTGCCTCCGGCTCTCGCAGGACTCCAGAACTTTGAAACCTGCACGTGGAGGGAGAGCTCAACACCCACCCCTGCGGGGACCAGCGACGGCTTTCCAAGGGCAGACAAGCAAACGGAGCGTGGAGAAGCCGGCCAGGGCCATCTGACCCGGCCATCGAGGCAGCATCTCCAGGGACGCCCCTCGGGGCCACCTGCTCCTGAAGAGGCGGGCACCCCCCTCCACGGCACCCCCACCCTGAACCCACATCCCGTCTGGTCGTGAGAGGAAGACCAGGCAAACCAGCACCAGGGGCTGCCTGCGAACACCTGGGCTCCCTCTGCCTGGAGGCCCAGCAGAAGGAGAAGCACCTCAGCTGGGGGCCTGGGGAGAGGGGACCCTGGAACCCACGTGGGCCCTTGGCCGGACCCCGGCACGCGGAAACCCTGGAGGGAGCACAGGAAGTCAGGGGCTGTGGGCAGCAGCGAGCCGGCCTGCTTTCCTAGTTGGGTGACAATACCTGGGACACGGCAGGGGTTAACGGTGGGGACCTGGTGAGGGGCACACAGTGAATGGCCTCCACAACGTTTCTTAAATCTAAAATCATTCAAGAGGAGGGATTTAGGCTGCTGGGCACCTACTCGAGCCAGGCCCCTTGCTCCCCGCCCAGCAGCCCCACTTTGAGGGTGAGTCAAGATGCCCCCGGCCCCACTGCCCAGGGAGTGGCAGAGCCAGGCCATGACACCAGCTTGCCTGGCTCCAAGCTGGGCACTTGCCACCACACCACTGCCTCCCAGGTAATCCAGTGCCGTCGGCTGTGCAGAACAACCCGGGTGCCGTCCAGCACAGTGGCCACCAGCCACGTGTAACCACTGAGCACCTGAAACGTGAAGGGGCTGAACTCTTACTTTAATTTAACTTTAGGTTAAATTTCTTTCTGGATGGCCACTTGAGGCTGGCTGCCACCCATCTGGGCAGAGTGGGTCTCAGTCACCTGCACTATTGGAGATCCAAGCGTCAGCTCGTACCAGAAATGAGCAGTGTTGTCCCGGGGTGAGGGTGACAGCACAACAAGGAGAGTGTGACCCCAGGTCGAGGGTCAGCAGGCGGCACTCTAGGGAGTGGCCAGAGCCCTGATCTCTAGCAGCTACTTCCCTGAGCCGCCGACACCTGCAGGGGCACCCAGAGGTGCTGAAGCCCTGCTGCTCAGAAGAGTTCAGCCAGGCTTAGGGGGCACTGGGGACCACCCATGGACCCTCCTTGCTTCAACACTTAACCATGAAGAGCAGGGACCCGGGACGCTTATAGAGAGTCACGCGGGTGTTGTAGAACGCAGGTCCCATGGAAATGTCACCATAGGTAATAGAGGGAAAAACTTGGTGAGCCACGAAACAGCAAGTGCAGGAAAGCCACAGCTCCGTAAAAAGAAAAAAACAACAACAACTGTCCCCTGGACACGGGCACAGAGGCCTCAGACAGAGACCCCAGAGGAGGGAGCAAAGCCGCCGCCCGTCACGTTCTGACTTCCTGATTTTCCAGAGTAAATATGTCTGACTTTTACAGAAAGGAAGAAGAGCAGGGAGGGCCGCAGGGAGGGAAGAAGGAAACGTACCTCAGGTCAGCTCGGGAGGGACTGACCGGGCGCCGGGGTGTGGCTCGGGAGTAGAGCCAGGGCTTGGCATGCCCAAGGGAGGCCCTGGGCTCCATCCCCAGCCCCGTGACAATAAAAATTAACAAGAAGAACGGGTTGGACATCCCGGGGTCCCTTGTACCCAGAGTCTGCCTTGGACAGAGCTGCATGCTGCTCAAGCCTCGCTTGCTTTGGGGACAGTGACATCAAGACACTCCATGACCAAGCATGGGGTCCTTCCCATCTCAGTCTTCCTCCCTGCAGCTGCCCCAGGTGGGTCTGCACGCTCCTCTTTATGGAGGGGAAACCGAGGCTTAGGCAGGTGCCCAAGGCTCTGCAGGACTCCCGCATCCCTTGGCTCACGGTCCGTCCTCCACCTCCGGAGCTTGAGGTAGCCCCTTTCCACCTCTCGAACTCTGACCTCCTGCCTCCCTCTTAGGAGGACCCTGGTGAGGACACCAGGCTCATTCAGAGGAGCCAGAGTCATCCCCAGCTCAGGATCGGTCCCTTAAATCACACCTGCAAAGTCCCTTTGCCACTGCATGGCAGGTTCTGGGGATTAGGAGATGACAGCTCTGGGGTGGCAGCCACTGTCCTGCCTGCCAAAGTGGCCATGAGACGGTGTGGGCAGGGTTGTGTGAACCGTGAGGCCTTGCACCTGGGTGCTGTGAGCACTGAGTCCCCTGTCCCAGCTGCTGGGGAAGATCAACAAGGCAGAGCCCCGTGGCTCTGCACCCACAGGGCTCTACAGTGGGGCACTGGACACACCAACAGGCTCACCACAGGCGCTGTCCTCGGGGAAAGCCTGGTGCCTTCCGAGCTGGGCTCTGAAAGGGCCTGGGAGCCAAAGGTCACGGCTCTGATGTGGAGAAGAGAACCGGCAGAGCCCTTCCAGTCTAGGGGCTGTCGAGCCAGAGGGGGGCCCTCAGTGGACAGAGGGTCCTGGGCCCCGATACCTCCCACTGGAGGAAAGCTGGGCCCTGTCCGGCCTCAGGCCTGCAGGACAGGGCTCAGGAGGCTCATTGCTCCAGACGGGGACGTCAGGTGTACGGAGAAGCCCAGGATTTCAAACAGCTCCCCATGAGGCCTGCGCTGACATGGAAAAGTCCTCTAGGGGTTGGGGGGACGCTCCAGCCTGATGTCCTGCCCCTCCCAAGAGTCCCCGTCCTCCCACATGCAGGAGCCTTGGAAGCCACGGCCAGGGCCAGGCTGCCAGGAAGCCCCCGGTGCCCCATGTCCATTCTGTCCCCACACTGCCTCACCAGCCTGGCCTCTTACCCTGACCCACTCAGCTCCTATCCCCCTGGCCCCCAGGAATCCAACTGCCCATTCCTCTCTCAGGCCCCAGGCCCCAGGTGACAGACTCCAGCCAAGGGACAACACAATGTGCCTCATCCAGATTAGCCCAGGGAGGGAGGGACAGGAAACTCCAGGGAGCCAGTGTCCCCTGCCTAGCCCAGAGTCTGGACCCTCAGCCACTGGGCAATGCTGAGGTGGGGACAGGGGGCAACCAGGCAGGAAAAGCAAAGCAGTCCACAGGGCGGGCGAGGGGTCCAGGGCTGGAGCAGGGTGGGCGGCTGGCCTGGCTCCAGGAGAAACGGGAGCTGCACGCCAGCCCTGCTGCTCAGGACCAGTCCTTAACCAGGGTTTCCTCAGCGAGAGGTCAAGACGGAGGGTGGTCACCAGGGCACAGGTGCCAGAGTCCACCAGCAGAGGCCAGGCCTGCAGGCCTCAGTACTTGGCTTTGGGGCAGAGGCTCCTGATCCCGCCCTCTACCAGCTCCAGGGGATCGGGAACTTGCTTCCCATCTCCAGGCTTCGGGGGCTGTTCAGCAGGAGGGTATCAGGGACAGTGCCAGCCTCCCGGCTCCGAGTGGTGAGCACACAGACGTGTGCACTGGGCACTGGGTACAGGCTCAGCACCTGCCCAGAGGTGTCCGGTGACGCTGCTCTGTGGACCTGGGCCACTGAACCCCTCCAGGGCCCCTTTCCCCTTTCCTCTGGCCTCTGCCCTGGCCCTGCCAGCTGCCAGAGTCAGTGTCCAGCTTCACAGGTGCTCTGGCTGTGTGGCTGGTCTTCTCCTCAAGTCCACGGAGACATGGCATGTCCCCTTCCAGATGCCCCCGCCCTTCTGTCCACCCTGTGTCCAACACCCATACTTCAGCACTCGCCCTGGGCCCGGGTTGTGCTAAGCCATGACCCGGTGCCCGGCCTCCTGGCCAGAGGGGCCTTGGCTCTGGTCTCTGGTCCGAATCCACATGGACTATCTAGATGTGGCCCTGGGCACATCACCTCCCTCCCTCATTTCCCAGGGACGGGAGCACGGCACAGATGGGCACCCAGCTGTGTGCCTAGCTCAGAGCGTGAGTGATCACTGTTGTCACCATTAGCCCCCGACACTCTCGCCGTCACCTGCCAACAGACATGTCCGCCGAGGGAAGAGGACGCACCACCAGGTGGCGGGGCACTGAAGCTGGCTTCTCCCCAGCAGCAGGACGGACAGCGCCCAGCCTCCTTCTGCTCTAGACGGTCGCCCTAGACCATCGTGCAGCAAGGCCAACACACCACCCCACATCCCCGGCAGCTCTGTGGACCCCACGGCGAGCCCCTCAGGGACCTGGGACAGCCACAGCCCTCCACAGCCCTCCACACCAGGGCAACCCTCAGCCTCTCTTACCAGCACAGCCACCTGCCAAGGTCCCAGAAGCCCGTCAGCCTCAGAGCCACCCAGCAGGCAGGAGTGGCCCCGTCACTGTGCAGGGCTCTCACCGCGTTGCCCAGCCGGGGGGCGAGCAAGGCGCTGCAGAGGAGGCTCTGGGCAGCAGCTCAGGGGTCAGGGGGTCCCACACCTGGTTCCTCCTATTCCCTCCTCACTGTGCCCAGAGGCAGGAGGCTGAGCCCACACACTTTGGTGATTAAGAAAGTGAGGCTTGGTCAGCAAGCACTCTGCTGCCTGGCCAGGTCACCACAGTGGAAATGAGAAGGGGTCAGGGGCAGGGGAGGGAGAGGCTGTAGCGGGAGTGACCCTGAGGGGAGAGGTCACCTGGGGATAAAGCTCTGCAGATCTCCGCAGGTTTCTAACTACTTTACCAGGAGCTCCCGGAGTCAGAAGGTAGAGGCCAGGTAGGCAGCCCAGCAAGGCCCAGACCGTTTCCCAAGCTCCCCGTGGGGCCGTGGGAAAAACACAGCCAGAGAGCTGGGGTGTCCTCAGAGACCTGGGGGTGGTTCCCGGGCTGTTGGCAGCACCGGGACGGACCAGGGGCGCCCGTTCCAGCCCCCTTCTTTACTGTTTTTATTTGGAGACGCGGTCCCACTAAGTTGCCCAGCCTGGCCTGGAACTTGTGAGCCTCCGGCCTCAGGAATCAGGTGCACCCGCCACACCTGGTGAGACCTGTGTTTTAAAACCAATGTTTGCTCAGTGCTCAGCTTTGGGGAAGTTAAAAAAAAAAAAAAAAAGAAAATCAAAATTTTGTTTCCTTTTCTCCTGGATGAGAAAATGACCTGGTGGTTCTCCTCCCAGCGGTCCACAGAGGAAGATCACCCCAGGACACGGCTGCCACTTGGTCAACAGGACCCAGGAGGGACAGAGCAGCCTGAGGGCTCTGGATGGAAGTCGGGAGGTGTCCTACAGCCCCCCCGGTGTGAGTGAAAGGGCTCCCATGAATGGCATTCAGCAAGGGACAGTAACCGCCCAGCGAAGTGACAAGTGACACTCATCCACCCAACACACGGGGAAAACAGGCTCAGAGAGGTTCCCAGGCAGCCAAAGCCACACAGCAAGGAAGAGCCAAGCTGCTGCCTCCAGGAGACAGAGCTCAGGGAGCCAGGTTAACCTGGGGCACTGAGTGGCACTGAGAGGTCAAAGGGGAGGCTGAGTCCCCTCGTGCCTGAACCACAGCTCCCTCTGAAAGACCCTAAGCACCTGACCAACAGGATGACAAGACACGGCAGTGCACAGCCACTCTAGGGCCACTAGGTCACTTGGCTTCAGCATGGCTGCAGAGTCACCGAGGCTGAGCTCAGGAGCCAGGTCCCAGGACACAGCAGGGCCACTGGGCACCAAGGGAAAGCAGCACTCCTGCCCCAGGCTCAGGGGAACTGGTGGCAGCCGCAGGGAGCCAAGAGCGGGCAGGGAGGGCGCCCTGCTCCCGCCACGCTGCTCCCCGCCATGGCCACGCTGCTCCCCGCCACGCTGCTCCCCGCCATGGCCACGCTGCTCCCCGCCACGCTGCTCCCCGCCAGGCTGCTCCCCGCCGCGCTGCTCCCCGCCAGGCTGCTCCCCGCCATGGCCACGCTGCTCCCCGCCACGCTGCTCCCAGCCTCTGCCCAGGGGCCGCCTCTGCACAGACACTCACCCTCCCCTCCCCATCCCCAGAAGTCACTCTTCAGGGATCGGACCCCCCCACCAAGCCCTCGGCCCACTGTGGCCCACTGTGAGTCTCAGCAGCTGCACTCACCGCACTCCCTGGAGCCTCTGATCCCTTGGAGGACCCTGCCGTGGCAGGACGCCCTGGCCAGGGGCAGGGCCGCTGGCGGCTGATTCACTGGGCTTCCTCATCAGGGAGGACAGGCTGGCCCCTCACTCTGCACTTAATTACAAGGCACAAGACCAGGGTCCACCCACCCTGGACAGCAAGTGAGCACAAATAAGGGCTCCCTTCGGGAGGGGACCAGGACCTAGATTTGCATCTCAAGAGACCTCCTGGCGGCACGTCACCTGCTGGAGAATTAGCACCTCCCCAGAAAAACAAAAGGAAGGTCCAGCACCCCACCACCAAGACAGCCAGGACTTACACTCAGTCCCTGATGCCCTGGCCACTAACTGGGGCCTGGACCCCTCACTGCTTAGAAACGAGGGCTGTGAGCGCCAGCCACCTGAGAGGCCTCGGCTTTCAGCCCAGAGCAGGTCGGCACAGAGGGACAGTATTCACACTGACGGCCTGAGTGCCCAGCAGAGGCCAGGATGCCCAGGAGAAGCACCCACGGTCTGCTTCACAGATAAGAAAACCAGAATCCCAGGCCTCGGGTCAGTGCTTGAAGGGTCAGGACGCAGCACCGGCATCCAGGTACACGGGCAGCGTCCACAAGCCGCAGGAGGGCACCCACCCGGCTCTCAGAGCCCAGGGCACGGGCTCCCCTGTTTCCATGGTAGGTAGGAACAGGCAGACCCTGGGGGAGTTCTGTGACTCCACCAGGGCCACACGGCTAGCAAGGGGCACAAACAGGGTCTAGGGCCAGCCCTGCTCTCAGTCATTCCACAGACTTCAGGGCTAAAGAAAGGAGGAGACCACACGCCCGCAGCCACTGAGCTGTCCCCATCCTCCTCAGCCCAAGACCCAGGACCTGTCTCTGGCTCAGCTCCCCTCCCCCGCCCTGCCCAGCCGCCTTTCTCTAACCAGTGAGGCCCACTTACTCTGTCAGGGATGGTCCAGCAGCCGGGGCCGGGCCTGCAGGGGAGGAGCAGAGGGAAAGCTGGTCAGGCAGGAGGCTGGGCCCGGACTTGGCCCATCCCGCCCTGTCCCCGCCTCTCTGGGGGCGCTGGGGACAGGGACCTGGCCCTGGGTGCCTGCTGGGTTCCCGCCTCCCTTCACCTGTCCCACTCCCACCCTGGCCCCAGCCCCCGGCCTGCAGCCCTACCCCAGCCAGAACCAGAGAGGCCTGCCCAGCCTCCCCAGCCCCCAGCGCCCGCTGTCCCCAGCCTGCAGGAAGTTCCGGCTGGTCTGGTCCCTAGAGTCTGTCCCAGATGACAGAATCTAAGAGCCCGGCAGCCATCACCAACGGCCGCCCTTATCAGAGCCGCCCCACCCCCGCCCAGGGCCCGCCCCCCAGGCCGACCAGAGGAGACCTGGGGAGGAGCTGCCCAGGAGGGCTTCAGAGACCAGCGCCGGGCAGCACCGGTCTCCACAGCAAAACCCGGGCCAAGCTCATCCATTTACAAAGTGCCAACGTGAGCCAGATGTTGCAGGAACGCCTGGAATCCCATCCCAAGGGACGCAAGGAATGCAGCGTCCTCCCGGGCCGTCCTGGGGACAGCAGAGGGCCACCAGGCATTCATGAGAGCAGAGTTTCCTCACTAGCTCTCTGCACCCAGGGGGCCCAAGGTCCCCAGAAACACCTCACCCGTGCAGGGGGCAGAGTCACAGTGGGTCAGATGCGGCTCTGCATCCCTCTCAGGGGCGGGGCAGGGAACACGGCCTGCGCTGATGCTGATGTCCTCTTCATCACTGTCCTCAAACTCAAAGGCCTCCCCGGGGTCTTCCTCTGCCTCGGGGGAGGGGCCTGGGACTCCGGGAAGCAGCGGGTCTCCTGCAGGAGAGGAGGTAATCAGGCTGCAGGCCTTGGGCTCCGCAGGAGGGTGGTCAGTGGAGCCGCTCTGAGCCAGGGAACCAGGCGGATGGTCCTGCTGTGCTCCGAGGTGTCCAGGCGGGGCTGGTCGGGTCCCTGGGCAGTTAGCGGAGACGGGGAGGGAGCCAGCCCAGGCCACGCCAGAGGGCCGTGAACGCCTGGCCAGGTCTGTCCTCCCGTCACCTTCCCTGTTCTGCGGGCCACAAGCCTTTCCGGAGGTGTCCCTGCACATGCGTGTGGGACACATGTGGCCGCGTGTGCCCTGTGGGGTGCACTCTGGCTGGTGCAGGTGAGCAGACAAGCGTCCTGCAGGCGCACTTCTCCTGGCTCCAAGCAGACCCCGCTAGGTACTAGGGCCTACCGCTGAGCAGGGGCAGGGACCAAGGCCCAAGGCCCAGGGCATCGGGGTCTGGCCTCCCAAGTCTGCACAGCTGAGCAGCCCCTCAACAGCCTGCACAGCCCCTGGGGCACCGCCAACCGCTCAACCAAGTGGGCTGGGCGCTGTGCCGTGTGTCCGCGGCACCCCACGCTGCGCCTGGTCTCCTCCCGGGCAGGGAATTACACCAGCTCCCCAGGCCCCCCAGGCCCCCAGACCAAATGTACCGACCAACAGAGCTGACCCCACAGGTGACGGGACAGCCCTACTGTGGGGCCGCCTGCGCACAGTGAGGTGCTCAGCAGCAGCCTGGCTCTGCCACCACAGGACAGTGGCACCTTCCAGTTGTGACAACTGAATGTCTCCGATATTGCCACCATCCCCCTGGGGGTCACAGTCACCTGACTAAGAACCTCTGGGGCAGGTCACATAAAGTCAAGGACAGTCAGGCCTGTGTGATGACTGTCCCCCTTCCTGCCCGAGACCCTGGAGGACAGGACTGTCAGGTCCATGCAGAGGTGAGTGGATGATGGGGGAGGGTGGACAGGGAAGGTGCAGGGCCTGCAGGTGGGACAGGACCACATCTGATCCCAGCCGTCCCTCCAGCTAGAAAACCTCAGATCGCGCCCTCAGTGGGCCCAAGGTCCCCAGAGCAGAACATTTTAGGTGTAAATGTCTCAAATCAAGACACTGTTTCCGGGCTGGGGATGTGGCTCAAGCAGTAGCGTGCTCGCCTGGCATGCATTTGACCCGGGTTCGATCCTCAGCACCACATACCAACAAAGATGTTGTGTCCGCCGAGAACTAAAAAATAAAAAATAAATATTTAAAAAGAAAAAGACACTGTTTCCTCAGTTGCTGGGCTGTCGAGTCCCCCCTTCCTGAGACGTTATGACCAGATTAAGGCCAGGACCCAGACCCTCCTGTTGGGGGCCTCCTCTGGTCAGCGAAGTGGCCTAAGACACCAGCTCCTTCCCCAGGAGTGAGCAGCCCTGCAGCTGTCCCTGAAGCACCCATGGCCACGCAGCTGAACCAGTCAATTCCGTCCTGCGTGTGCCCACGGGTGTAGACCCTCCCTCTCTCCCCTTGCTCCCGCCTCTCCAGCCACACGGACCCCCCGCAGCAAGTGAACGTGCCAGGCCTGGCCTGCCTCAGGACCTTGGCACTGCCGAACCTGGGCCTAGAACATCCTCCCTGGGTATCTTCGTCTACTCAGACCCCCTCAGCTCTTCACTATGTGTCCCCCTCAGTGCGGCTGCCCTGAGACCCTGAGTCCCTGCTGACCTTGCCTGCTTGCTTTTGACCTGTACCAGCACATGACGTCACTTCCCCCGTCTGTCTCCTCTGGGACAGGGGGCTTTCTCAGTTTTGTTCCTGTTGCACCGTGGCTCTAATGCAGGGCCCAGCACAGGGCAGGCACACAGTGAGCACCTGCTGCACACACGTATACACATGCACACACACGCTAATGCACACACACACTCCTACGCTCATGCACACACACACACTCCTTTCCCACGTCTATGGGTTGTGGTTTTAAAGTTTTTTAAACACTGAAGTGAATGACCACAAAGTCCCTGCCCACCAGGGCTGGTCAGCCCATCCCACCGTCTCCGGCTTGCCTAACCTTGGGTGCCCTTAAATCTGCTGGGTGGGGTGAGGGTGGGGTTTCCCTGCAGGGAAAGATGGTGTGGCCACAATGACCCTGGCTTTAGGCCAGGCCACCAGGGCCCAGCTCAGACCCCAGCTGTCCCTGGTGCTGGTGCCTGAGTGTGGGGTCTCCTGGCCCCTGAGCTCACCCGGCTAGTCTGGGAAGCGGCAGCAGCAACGGCTGCTCCAGGCAGGGTCAGCCCCCAGGTGCCTGGTGGGTGCTCCTGGCCACCGTCCTCACCACGAGGCTCCCACTGACCACCACTGTCACTGTCACTGCAGCATCACCCTCAGGCCTCCTGTCACATGGTCTCTGTCACCACAGCCGGCAGTCCCTCCCACTCAGGAGAGGACTCAGGACACCCCTGTACCTCCTCCCTCAGGAGCACAGAACCTCAGCTGCCCGCCACTGCCGTCCCTCATCGAGGGCCAGCTGCCACAGCCCCGGGCCCGGGAGTCTGAGGGGAAGGAAGACCAGCCTGGTGTCCGGGGTTGGCTGTGGCCAGGAGAGGACATGGCAGAGGACACCAAGCACCACACCCCACAGACAGTCTGAGAGGCTGGCCACAGCTCCTGGCCTCTGGGAAGCCCCTGGAGAAAGGCTGCCCACGTGGAGCCCTGGGGACAAGGGACCTGCTGTGCCAAAGGGGACATGTTCCAGGCCCAGGCGGGGACAGGAGCAGGGTGCCCAGCAGGCTGAAGACAGGAGCCAAGGGAAAGGCTGCTGGACCAGGGGACCCTCCTCAGGAGCTGGAGTGGCACTCGTCGGACAGGCAGCTCTCACAGGACCCGAACGGCAAAGGCCCGTCCTGCCAGGCGGCAGGGGCCAGCACGGTCACGACGGCCGCAAACCGTGTCTGCCCACTCTGCTGAGCAGAGAAGAATGGACCCCGTCACGCCACCTCTCCCCTCACCGCCACGCGGTTCTCTTGGAGGGAGAAGGAAGGGGACACCCCAGTCCCAGGCGTGGCTGGAGGCGCGCTTTCTCTAGGCCGCGTTGAACCGCTGCCCGCCCTCCCGCCACCCAGACGGGGCTCCTGACCTGAAGGAAGAGCCTGCAGCCCAGCCCAGGGTGACTGGGAGATGGACAAGGCCCTTCCCAGCCACCTGGCCAGGTGCCACGACAGGA
Organism: Ictidomys tridecemlineatus; assembly: GCF_052094955.1. Lineage (NCBI taxonomy): Eukaryota > Metazoa > Chordata > Mammalia > Rodentia > Sciuridae > Ictidomys > Ictidomys tridecemlineatus. The sequence goes on along the minus strand of NC_135487.1, from coordinate 11,255,811 downwards.
GGTGGCCGGCCACTCATGCCTCTGATGTTCCCGGACACACTCAGTCCTAGGGAAAGGGACCCAGGTGGGGCCAGGAGGCAGGGACACTGGGGGCTGCCCATCACCTGGCAAAGGCAGGTCAGCTGAGCAGCCCCCACACCATGGCAGAGGTGGCCCCAAGCAGTCCCCCTGGCTTCAGAGGGGACTGTTCAGCAAGGAAGAGATGCAGCGTCCGCACCGGGTGATGGGGAGTCTCCCACTCAGCCACCGCTCACCCCTCGCCAGGGCACAGGCCTTGTGACAAAGGGGAGAGAGTGTCGCTGTCACCACATTGCTTATGGACACACTGAGCAGAAGGGACACCAAGTCACTTCTCTGAACTCTCAGTGTAAGTGGCAGGGTCAGGATCCAAACTCAGTCTGGTCTGGCGACAAGGCCCTCGCTGGGGACCGCTGCTCTCCTGCCTCCCCATGGCAGGGCGAGGGGACAGCAGGCGGCACCCGGGGGCCACATGGCCTGGTTCCTCCAGGACAGCTCCTGGACTCTGCCTGAGGGAACGGAGGCCCTGGCCCTGGGTTCCAAATAAACACTGGACACTGGACCAAATTCCAGACAAACAGGGAATGATTTTGTGAGTTTAAGGGTTTTTTCTGCCTCTTTTCCCCCTAAGTCGGGCAGCACTGGGGCTGCCACAGGAACTGCCCTCATGGCCCAACCCTGTCCCTCAGCCTCAGGTTTCCACCCTCAGTGTCCAAGCTTCAGCCCCAGAGCCCATCTACCGTCCCTCACGGGGCCCTTCCTGGCACCGGCTCTGAGGGGAGGAAGCTGCGTTCAGGGGCCGAGGAGCCCAGGCGGGGCAAGCGCAGGACTGGTGGCCGGAGGTCCTGGGCTCCAAAGCTGACCGGAGCTCAATGGCATGGGGCCAGTGCCATCTGCCAGGCCCGTGAGGCCCCAGGTAAGGCGGGCAGCAGGGCAGGAGAACGTGGGCACCGTACCTATGGCAGGCTGTGGAGGAGTGTCGGAGGAAGCCATCAGACAGGGGCCAGCTCGGGCCAGCGCCGTCCCGCTCACCTGTGGGAAGAGGCCAGAAATCCAATTAAATGGCGCTGGAGGCTGAAGTTTGGGCCACGGAGGGGGGGGGGAGGGGGGGGGCCTGCACGGCAGGCGGGGCTCTCCCACTTCCCAGCAGCTCCCAGGCCTGGGGCAGCCCCAGAAGGGGCCCAGCCTCCACCCAGCGCCAATCATTAACCCAGGGAAGAGCCGGCTGCTGCCCCACCACGGCCCAGCTTCCCAGAAGCCACCGCTGGGCTGCTGGGACCTTCCTCTGCCTGCTCCCCAGGGCTCAGGGGCACCGCAGTCCAGCGGAGGGTCCCTCCTGGTGCCCTCGGGCCAGGGCCAGGCGGACTCGGCCTGGGCCACCGTGGCGTAGTGTGGCCGACACCTCCTCCAGCGGGCGGCCCGATTGCCAGGGCTCCCTCAGCTGCCGGCTCTCACCAGTGCCTCTGCAGCCCGCTGAAGGCCACTCTCTCGGCCTTGTCCTGCCCCTCGGGCTTGGCCAGCTGGCAAGGGGCCACCTGGCCTTGGCACGAGGGTGTAGGGAAGGAAAGGGCTGCAGGGGTGGTGGCACAAGACAGGCCCCAAGTGCTCCCGGCTCCAGCAGCTTCTCCCAGCCCAGGCGGCGCCGCCCACCCCACAGGGGCTCACACACCCAGGGGGGTCCTGCCCGGGGGGCTCCTGGGTCCTGAGCACCCTTGCCAGAGGCCCCTGCCACTCGGTGAGGGAGGGTCCCCCACTCCCCTCCTCCACCTCGGGCCCTGAGCTGGGGGCTCTCCCTAGACCGGAGGGAGAGCAGAGGCCTCCCAGTCCCTCTGCCCTGCCGCCCACTGGCCGCAGCCTGTTTTTCTTTCCATTCCTGAAGGCTTTATTTTTAACTGGCTTACCAAATAAATGGCAATATTAGGAACGGTGACACTCACGTGGCGCCTGCTGCATCCAGAACTTTATTCTAAGCGCCTGACAAATGTGAATTATATTATTATTATATGAGTCCAAACCATAAAAGGAAAATGAGGCCCAGTCTAGGGAAGTCACTTGCCTTGGATCACCAGCTAGCAAGAGTCAAGGTTCAAGTTCAACCTTACCCCGCCTCCCTCCCGCCCCAGGCCCTGACCCCCAGAAGCAACCACTCCTCCCTTAGGCTCAGCGGTAGAGCGGTGCCCGCGCGAGGCCCTGGGTTAGATCCTCAGCACCACGTAAAAATAAATAAATAAAATAAGGGTATCGTATCCAACTACAACTGAAATATACAATATCTAAAAATTAAAAAAGAATCCCCACAAACAATCCCATGGATTTGCCAACTCGCGCATCTGCACGGCCGTCCACCCCCTTCTCCATGTTCTGCTTCCACGGTTTCAGCGGCCCGCGGCCCACAGTCCAGGGGCTTCACCTGGTTCCATGATCCCAGGTCAACAGTGACCAACACACGTCACTACCCTCTTCAGGCAGGCAGCCACATCCCATCACCTCTGGTCACCCAGAAGGACCATGAGCAGGGTGCAACATCTCGAAGGTACAAGGTCACAAGGTTCACTACAGTGTGTTGCTGTCACTCCTCAGAGTCATTGGGGGCTACTGCTGCTGACCCCTTCCTGTGGCTACTTCCCAACTGCACTTCATCACAGGCACGCATGTGCGGCCCACCCAGGGTTCAGCACCACCCACCGTTTGAGGCACCCTCGGGGTCTCGGGACACATTCCCCGCAGGCAAGGGTGAAGGTGAGGATGTGGACTCAGACAAGGACTCAGGCCTCTGTGCCATCGCTGATTTTCTTACCTAAATCTCAGTAACGATTTCAAAACAATCTGCAGAAATCAGCCTCCGAGCCAGGCACAGGCAGCAATCCCAGCAGCTCAGGAGGCCGAGGCAGGAGGGTCTCAAGTTCTAGGCTGGCCTGGGCAACTTAGCAAGACCGCGTCTCAAAGTAAGAATGGCTGGGGATGTAGCTCAATGGTAGAGTACCCCGGTTTAACCCCTACTAACCAAAAAAAAAAAAAAAAAACAAGAGGAGGTGGAAGAAGAGAAGGGGCGTCCAGTAATCAGGGAAGCCCAGCCACTCTGTTCTGTTTCAGAAGCAGAAGGAAAGGGCAGGAAGGGAGCTCCAGGATGTTGGCAGTCCTGCGGTCACTGGGCCGGTCACTGGGCCACAGGAGACTTTCACTTGACCTTCTCTTTCTGAACTTCCCAGACCCCCTACAGGGAGCGCTGGGGGTGGGGAGAATAACCATCCCGACTGCTTTGCTTTCTGCAGCGCTGGGACGGAGCAGGGCCTCCTGCAGGCTAAACCCTGCCCTAAGCTATGCCCAGCCGCCATCTGCTTTTCACAGGGGACCTGATGCCAAGGCCTCAGGGCAGCACGAGGGACTCAGACAGCAGCCCCGGGCTGGCAGGATGGCACGGTGGCTTTACACAGGTGGAAACCAGCCTGGAGGGGAGGGGCCTGCCCAGGGCCTCGTGGCTCTGGGGGGTCAGTGATGCGAAGGGGCCTGGTTAAGAGGAGGGACTGTGGCCAGGGTGCCAGCTGGAGCACCTGCTGCGGCAACAGGGAAGGGCCTCCTCACCTCCCCACCAGGGCGTGGGGATTAAGTGGCCAGCGCCATCCTGTCAGTGCCAGGCTGACCACACTGTGCAGCGGAACGGGTCCTCGATGTTCTCCTCTTGGGGTGGCCTTTTGTAAAACGACGGCCAAGACAGGCAGGCAGGCAGGCAGCCCCAGGTGGCTCTTTCCCCTCCACTGTGCAAAATGTGAGGAGCAGGCTCTCTGGGCGGCGCTCAGACAGGGAGGCCCAGGGGACCAGGGAAGAAGCCCTGGCTCCAGGCCGCGCGCGTGCAGGCGCAGACCAAGCTCAGAGACCCACCGCTGCACCTCCCACCACCCTCACTGCCACTCATCCAGTTCCACCAAAGTGTTTATCGACTGCTCTTGGGTCCCCTCCCTCTAGGGCTCAAGTCCATGTGCCCCATAGGGAACCCCCACCTGCATCAACCTTGCACCTAGGAAACAAGGTCAGGCCCTGGCCAGGCCCCCATCCCAGGCCAGGCCTCAGGTGCCCTCTCCGGGAAGCCAGAAACTAGTGGGGAACAGCGGGGCAGGGTGAGACCGGGTGCCTGGGCTGGTCAGGACGGAGCCCCCACATGCCGTGTCCCTCTGGCTCTCAGCTCTCCTAGGTACGCATGTGGCCAACCTGTGCCCCTCCTCGGCTCCATGGGGACTGCTCCACAACCTGACCCTTCACCCCTTGCTTCAAACTCTGCCTGTGGCCTTCAGAATGGATCCCAGGCCCTAAGCAAGGCCCTTCCACCTCCACCGGCTCCCAGGCTCTCTGGCCTCCGCAGCTGCTGGCCTGGGGTGGACCTCTGCAGCCCCGTGGTCCACAGCCTGCTCCCCAGCCCTGGGCCTTCAGGCTGTGTGTTCCCCCCGATTCTCTCTCAACTAGCAAACGCCTACCCACCCTTCAAAACCCAGTGTGTCTGCTCTGTGGTCCCTCCCCTGACTCAGGCCACAGTGGTCCCCAGCCCTGATGGTAGAGCTTTGGAAAAACACCTGGGCCCCAGGCTTGATGACAGAGGTTCTGATTCGGGCTGCAGTTGGCTGGGGGCCCAGAGACTATTTTCAAAGACACAGGCGAAGCCGGGACACACGGGTTGGAGAAGAGCCCCCGTTAGTCAGTGTCCCTCACTAGATGGGACCCTCGGAGCCAGGGTCTGACATTTCAGTGTCAGCAGGACTGGCCCTCGGCACATACTTGATGACAGCTGCCACACTGAGCCAAGAGGTTGGGCACTGCCCCTGCCTGGTGCCCACGCTGGGGCAGCTGCAGGTGTGGGTTTCAGCCCAGAAGAAGGGGACAGGTGGGGGAGGGGACGGCCCAGGGCCCAGGAGGAAGAGGTGAGAACGCAGGTGAGGCCGGGGAGCAGGAAGTAAGAGGCCACAGCCCGCCTAGGGGGCCACAGCTGCTGTGCACCTGGCAGAACCCCCGCCCATCCTCCCTCCCAGCCCCTGAGCACCAAGGGCCACCTAGTGGAGACTCTGGATGGGGACACTCCCAAGGGCTCTGGAGAGAGTCTGAGGGCTTCATCCAGGAAAATGAAGAAAACAAACCGGGGAGGTGGGGGCGGTGGGGGAGGGGCTCAGGGGTGACAGGCCAGGACAAAACGCACGCACTGGAGGCAGGCGTGTAAGACAGCACAGGACTCTGAAGGACGCTCCCTGCCCGGGGCTTCTGCTGCTCCTGCTCCGAGAGGCCAGAGGCGCCCGTCTCACAGACAGCTGAACCCGCCCGGGTCACAAACTGGGAAGTAACAGCAGACCCAGGCCCCGCGGAGGTGTCAACGCTCACCTGACTTAATTCCCATCCCAGATGAGGGGCCAGAGGCCCCAGGAGGTCATGTGACTGTTCTGAGCTTGCAGTGAGGGCCTGTCCCCACGGTGCTGTGGCAGCACTGGCACGGGGACCCTCTGGGAGTCCCTGGAGGTGACCGGCCAGCTGTGCCAAAGGGATAGCAGAGCCCAACCCCGCCCCTCGCCTAGGGCACTGGGCCACTCCAAGGGCTTCCGAGGTGGGGGCCGCTGGAACGTCCCCCTCCTGGCTGGGAAGGCAGCGCCTGGGCGGCCAAGGCTGGGTCAATGGCTGGGGCCTCACACAATGGAGGCTCTGTCCACGGCGAGTGCTCGCCCCCACCACTGACCTCCTGGGCCAGCCTGGTCAATGATCTGCAGGCGGGGACAGCCAGGGGCAGCCAGAGGCCCACCCCAGGGCTCTGTGGGAAGGAGCTGCCCCAGGGGCCCAGCCGGGGGACCCCTGGGGGTGGTTGCCTGGGAAACCAAAGCCAGCCCTGGAGGACCCAGCTAGAGAGGGGGCTGCCTCCAGGCTCGGGGCCAGCCTGCTCCCTCTCCCGGCCCCACGGATTAACCCCTCTGTCCCCGGTCGTCCAGGAGGGGAGCTGACAGCCGCGGGGTGTGTGGGCAGCGCCCCGCTCACGTTCACTGAGGTTCCCACCCTCTTCTCTGCCGGCCACATCCTGGGCAACCCCAGAATCCGGCACCCTGGAGCACGCCTGGGGAGCAGAGAGGGCAGCAGCCCTGGACCTGGGCGCCGGGAGCTGCTCCACCTGACTGAGCCCCGGCCTCCCTCCCAGGTCACGGGAGGCCAGGCCGAACCCAGCAGAGCCCGCACCCAGAACCAAGCCGGAGGGGCGGCCGTCCACTGGGTTCACAGACAGGAAGCCAAGGGACTGACCCAAAGCCACCAGGAAGGTCGAGCTCGAGAAAGAGTCTGTGGTCACCCAAGACCCAGGCGAAGTCTGGAGCTGGAGGGGGCCCGAGGCCCGAGGCCGGTGTACCCACCACCACCAGGTGTGCACGGCTCAACTACAGAGGCTGACCGCGCCGGCCCAGCCCCGCCCCAGCCCCGCCCCAGCCCCGCCCCAGGAGCACTGAGGGATGTGTGAGTGGCTCCAGGCACAACTTCTGGGGACACTCTGAGAGTCCAACTCTCCCTCCCCGACCTGCCACCTGCTACCTGAGGCCCTGGGCCAAGAACCAAGAGAGCCCTAGGCTCCTGTCCTGGCAGCAGACACGGAGGCCATCAGGTGCAGGCTCGGGGGTCGCCCGGTCCAGACTTCCTGAGGGCAGCGCCTGGGCAGAGCGGGTGGGCACAGCATCCCACTCCGGGGCCAGAGCCAGGGCAGGGCCGGGGCAGAGTGGATCCTAGTCCTGGCTGCGCGTGCACCTGCTCAGCAGCGGGTCAAATGGGTGTGCAGGGGAGCTGAGGTTCTGGGGCAGTGAGGGAGGCCATGAACTTGGGCTGCACCTGGCAGAATGCACCAGGGCACCATGGGCCCACCCTCAGCCAGTGGGTCCGGGGCTCAGCACTGCACCCACAATCTCAGGTGGGAGCCTTCCTCCACACCTGCAGAGCTCCCGAACCTGACCTTCCCAAGAGCCTGCTGGGCACGGGGCACCGGCCAGAACCGGAGGAGGGGCTCCTGCCTGTGGGGGCCCTCCCTGGACCTCTGCCTCCCGCCCACCTTGTGGAAGTGGGAGTTGAGTTCCGCAGCACAGCATCTGGGTTGGTCTGAACTGGGTGGCCTAGGACGGCTGCACGGCTGGACGCTGTGGTCCCCCGCAGGCCACCCAGTGCCTCTGTCACGGCCTGCCTGTCCTGTCCCTGCCTGTCTCTGGAGGCCCCTCCTCCCTGGCTCTGCACTCCAGGTGTGGAGGGAGGGGAGTGTCTTAGGTGATGTGTCTGCGGGAGAAGCCAAGAGACACCCAGTCCTCCCTCCTGGATCATTCGCAGCAAATGCAGAGACGCTGCGCTCCTGCCCACCTTGATCACACACAGAACCTCCCTGATGCCACCTGTCCTCCACCCGTCCCTGTCCCCCTAGAGGTGAGGCCAGGCTCTGTCTCGGCTCTCCTTCACTCTCTCCTGAGCTAGCTACCTGCAGTCGGGTGTGAGCCAGCCCAGAGGTCACCAGAGGCCCAGACCCAACAAGCTCCATCTGCAGCCCTCCCTAGCCCCATGGGCTCCCCGTCCTGCCCAGACCCTCCTGTCAGACGGGACATTCCCAGGCTCAGCCCCCAGACAGTCCCCACCCCCAACCTCACTCACTTTGTGATTTCTAACGTGTATGGTGAGCCGCAGCCTGGACTTCCCTGGAATCAGACCCTGCCCGCTGCCTGCGAGTACCCGCGCCCGGGCCCTACCAGGCTGCCGAACCTCAACGGAGCAGCACCCGACTCCTGAGCGCCAGCCCTGCCAAAACTCAAGCCCTGCTCCTCCCAGCCCCGCCTGGCTCACCCCACAGCAGCCCCATCCTGCCAGGGGCTCTGGCCAAAACCCTGGCGTCGTCCTGGATACCCCTCCCCACACCCATGTCCATCAGTAAACCTGCTGGCTCTGCCTTCCAGACACACCCAGCCTCCCAATGGCTCGCCACCTTCAAGGCTACCACTGCCCCAAACTACCAGCACCTGGGACCTCTGCTGGTCTCTGCTCCCACCTACCTCCCCACCCCACTCACTGTGTTCTCAGCACCACAGCAAGGGAATCCTCTGCCCAGACCCTGGTGTGCTTTCCTCTCTCAGGACCCTCATCCTGGCCTATGAGGCCCCACCACTGTGTGACTCCATTCCTCCATCTCTCCTGTGGCTTACTCCACTCTAGTCATGACAGCCTGGCACTTCCTTGAAGACCCAAGAACACTCCTACCCCAGGGCCTTTGCACTTGCTGTTCCCTCTGCCTGGGATGCTCTTCCCATGTATATCCATATGGCTGGCTCACTCACCGTCAGGTTTCTGCTCCATGGTCACCATATGGGGCAGGGCCACACTCATGGCCCTGGTGCTCTGCCTGACCCTGCTATCTGTCCTCAGCATGAACACCTCCCAACATCTCCAGCACATTTTCAGTAATGTGTCTCTACCACTTTCCTCCTATGGTAGGAGGGCTCTGCAAAGGAAGGACACCCCGTGCTGCTGTCCACAGCCCTGGAGCCGAGCCTGGCATGCACGGACCCCAGGCCAGCTGGAGGAACAAGGCAACACTGGTCCCAGGGTGGTGCCCCGAGGACAAGGTGGCCGCGGCCCAGCAGTGGGACACCCACTGCTGGAGTGGAGGTGCCTCCCCGTCTGAGGCCGCCCGCAGCCCGCAGCTCCTCTCAGCAACTTCACACACACACACACACACACACACACACACACACACACACACACCCGCTGTGCTGCACCAGGGGCGGTTCCCCAAAACCAGTGTGGGAAGGTCTGGGGCCAAGGCAGGGAGTGATGGGAGAGGGTGGGGCGGGCGGGGAAGGACTTGGGCTATTTTTAAAACCTTGCTCCCCAAAAGACCGCATTCTTCCTCTGGTGAGTCAGAAGCATGTGGCCAAGCAAGGGCGCAGGACCCGGGAGCCTCACGGCGGCCATGGCCCACGCTCTGTGGGCAGGTGGGACCAGGTGCGGCCAGCTTGCCAGTGAGGGGCAAGGCCAGCGTGGCCGGGCTGGCGGCCATGCAGAGCTGAGGCCCCTCAAAGACCACAGGTGGCTGAGCTCTCCGTCTTCAGGCCTCAGCTGGAGCTCCATCCAGGAAGCGCCCTTCCACTCTGAGCCCTCAAGAAGAAACAGCCTTTGCAAACTGAGACCCCAGTGAGCTCAGCCCCAGACAAGGCAGGGCAACTGGCAGCCACGTCTGAGCTCCCACCAGCACGGCGTGGAGCCAGGTGCCGCCCGCCGCCCGCCCAGGAGAGCTCTGGCTGAACTGGCAAAGTGGCTGCACCTGAGACCCAGGGCCTCGGCTGCTCCAGGCCAGGGCCACACCACTGCCTCCAGCCCTCACGCGGGCCCTGGGGGCGGACCAGCCCCATCCCAGAGGAGGAGGCTGCCCTGAGAGGCAGGGCCATCGGAATCTGTCTGATTCCAAGTCCAAAGCCAGAGAGACCCACCAGGACCAGGCCAGTGGGCCCGGGAGACCAACGGGTCCACCCTACACCCGTGCACTGGACTTCAAGAGAAGAGGTCCCGCGTCCAGCGAGAGGCAAGGGGCAGTGGCCTGGCTGCAGCTGTTCAGGGACAGGGAGGAGGAGCCGTGGACCCTGACAGGGATTCACCTGAATCCTGCTGCCTGAGGCAGGGTCAAGTCCGTGACCCTGACCCCTGTAGCAACTGTCCCCGACCCAGGTCTTCTGTCATGATTAGCTTAACGGAGACCGGGAGCCCACTGACCCTGCAGTGGTATTCACCAGGGGCTGGGCAACTGAGATGCTGCCCGCGCCTGGCCCTACAGAGACCCTCACGCCCTCCTAGTTTCCCCTCTCCCTGGGCACGGCGACCACACAGGCACCACACAGGTACACTGGGGGCCCACCCCGCCCAGGTCCTGCTTCTCTCAGTGGAAAATTGCACTTGGGATGCTCTGAAGTAGCCCCTGATCCTCAGGGGGACAGGGGCGTGGCTTTTAGAGAGTGACGCTGGGTCCCACTGTGACACTGAGGTTATTTCCCTGCCCTGATCCTAGCTTCTCTCCCACTGAGAATCCCACCACACAGGGTATTCCAAGAACTGACTGAGGTACCTGTTAGCACACACAGGCCCTGGGTTCAATTCCCATGGGTGATGCGCACGCCTGTAATCCCAGCAGCCTGGGAGGCTGAGGCAGGAGGACTGTGAATTCAAAGCCAGCCTCAGCAACTAAGCAACACCCTGTCTCTAAATACTTTTTAAAGGGCTGAGGATGTGGCTCAGAGATTAAAAGCCTCTGGGTTCAATCCCTGGTACCCCCCCAAAAAACATCATTCACGTGAAGTGCTTTGCTGAGAACCTGGACGCAGTCGCTGCTCAATAATTTATTGAATGAATAAACGACCCACTCTTCCTACAGGAGGTGGCATGGCAGCTACAAAGGCAGGCCCCAGGCCAGGCCGAGGACTGGCACAGCCCCATCACTGCCCTTCAGGGCCTGCTGGGGCAGTGCAAGCTGGACCTGGGGGCAGCCCTCCTGTAGCAACTGACCCCCACTGTGGAGAAGGGGTAACCACTGACGTGCTCTGGGACAGCCACCAGCTGGGCCTGACCTAACACACTCGGCCACCTCAGCTCCCTGGCCCTCTCCCTGACTCCCTGACCCCTCTCCCTGACTCCCTGACCCCTCTCCCTGACTCCCTGACCCCTCTACCTGACTCCCTGACCCTCTACCTCACTCCCTGACCCTCTACCTCACTCCCTGACCCTCTACCTCACTCCCTGGCCCTCTCCCTGACTCCCTGACCCCTCTACCTCACTCCCTGGCCCTCTACCTGACTCCCTGGCCCTCTCCCTGACTCCCTGGCCCTCTACCTCACTCCCTGACCCCTCTACCTCACTCCCTAGCCCTCTCCCTGACTCCCTGACCCCTCTACCTCACTCCCTGACCCTCTCCCTGACTCCCTGACCCCTCTCCCTCACTCCCTGACCCTCTACCTCACTCCCTGGCCCTCTCCCTCACTCCCTGGCCCTCTACCTGACTCCCTGGCCCTCTACCTCACTCCCTGGCCCTCTACCTCACTCCCCGACCCCTCTACCTGACTCCTCTTGATTGCAGGCAGGGGCCCCACAGGAAGGAGAGGATCTGCACCCCAGGCGGTGAGGAGGGGTGCCCCCCCCAGAACTGACCCGGAAGAGCTGCCAACACCAGGTGGCTATTTCCTCACTAAACCTTAAAAATATCCTGCTACAACAGGGACAGCAGGTCTGCCCTGGCAGCAGACTGACAGCAGCAGCGCCGGCTGCCTCTGAGCCAGGAGGTTCCAAGTAGCCTCTCAGAGACGGAGGCCGGGAAGGGCAACGGGGGCTCCCCCCAGCATGCGGGCACAGCCACCTGGACGCTGCCTGCCAAGACTGAGTCCTCCCTGGGTCCACCCAGGTCTCCCACACGGCATCCTGCTGGACCCGAGGTCTCCAGCCCCCACCCTGGGGACCGCTGGTTCAACCTGCAGGGAGTGACGGACAGCCCTCTCTGACCCCTCTGCCCCCCTGCGCCTGCCCCGAGCAGCCAGGCCACACGGTCAGGGTGGGCTGATGAGCGTGTGGCCTTGGCTCCTTGGCCACGCTGTGGGGAGGCCAGGAAGGGCTGCAGGGCTTCCCTGAGATTCAGGGACTGTCCCACATTCAGGCTCCACAGTCCCAAGTCTGACGCTGGCCCCGGGTACTCTGGTGCCATGTGGCGACCGGCCCTACACTGAGGACATCAAGGCCTGGCAAGGACCCGGTGATTCTGCCTCCATGTGGCCTAGGCGAGGCACCCTCCTGCCCTGGCCTCCACGGCCCCACCTCCCAACGGTCTCTTGCATTTTATGCCAAACCAGACCTCGGCACCAAGCACGTGGGCAGCTGCAGGCCCTTTCCCTCCTGCTTTTCCCAGGGGCAGCAGGGACAGGGACAGGGCAGGCTGGGACTTCACACCTGTATCCCGCCTGATTCGCACAGCTGATCCACACAGGCAGTGGCTCTCACCTGGGGGACGTCTGGCCACAGTGGCTGCCACACCTGGGGGGGGCATCCATCAGGCAGGCACCAAGCACGCCGTGACACAAAGGGGCCCACAGCAGAACCACCAGCCCAGGGGTCACTCCCGCCACCGTGGAGAAACCCTGATCTGAGGGCAGCTGGCCAGGTCCCCTGGGGACACAGAGCAGGCAGAAGTCTCCTAATGCAGGGTCACCTTACCTCTACCAGTCACAGGGAATGTGGACCAAGTCACCACGGCTGGTCCCCACCGCGGGGGGAGAGACCCGGACATGGTGTCCAAGAAAACTGCCCTGCACTGCGCGGCTTTATGATGTCCCCACCAGGCTGTGGGGGGGCAGAGGCCAGGGCCTGCGTCTCTCCCCCACCTGGCCCAGCATCTGGGACACAGGAGGCGGGGAGAAGGCAGGGAGAGGCGCTGCCCCTCTCCACAGCCTGGCCCCAGCCCTGCTCCTGGCACTCGGAGTATCCGGCGACTGTCTCCTGAGCTCATGAATCCACGACCAGTCCTGGGCCGGCTGCCCTGCGTCCCGGAGGCCAGCCTAGTTCATGGACGGCACAGTTCCCTGAAGCTGCTCCCGCGGGCCGGCCTGCTGTCCTGCCTCAGGGTGAGGGACAGGCGGGGCCTGCCCCTGGAGCCATGGTGCTGCGGGAGGCACTGGGCAAGCGTGGAAGGCAGCAGCCAGGGCGTCCGTGGGGACGCGGGGCTGGAGGAGCTCTGGAGGGCAGCCTGGGCCCAGCTGGGGGCCAGGGACACCATGGGCAGAAGCACGGACCCGGCAGCAGAGCGGCGGGCGCAGGGCGGAGGGTGGCAGGGGCAGACACAGAGCTGCCACCAAAAGCCACAGTGACAGTGTCAGGAGGCGGAGCCTTGGGAGGTCATAGGTCACGGAGTGGAGCCCTCAGGATGAGATGAGATCCCTTTAAAGAGGCCTCGGGAGCCACCTGCACCTCTGCCCGCGAGGCGCTGCAGGAAACGCGGCCACACAGCAGCCCGCCAGCACCTGGCCTTGCGCCCCCGCCTCCGGGTGCTGCTGCCCCTGTGCATAGGGTCACTCAGGCTGGGCCTGGGGCTACAACGGGGCTTCCGACCGGGGTCAAGCGTCCTCACCCTACCCTGCTCCCGCCTGCCAGGCCCACCTCACCCAGGTCCTCCCGCATCGGGATGGGCATTCACCCAGTGGAGTCCAGGTCCCGGGACTGGGCACAGGATGACGCAACAGCTCTTGCGTGGCCCCAGGTCACTGGGCAGGGAGTGCCCCCTCTGCCCAGCACACCTGCAGGGCCACTCCAAGCCCTGGATCCTATAATTACCCCAGGCTGTCCACAGCCCCGAGGGAGGGATGCTGTCACCCTGCCTCACAGACCGGGCAATGGAGGCCCACGGCCAACCACGGGGACACGGCTGCAGCCAGGCCGGCCACCGCCCCTGCCTCCAGCCCAAAGGGGACGCGAGCAGACGTCGGGCACCGCAGCAGGGCTCGTGCTGCCTGGGATCCACCCAGGGACCACGAGGAACCGGAGGGCAGGACGCCCACAGGCAGCATGGCGAGAGGGGAGCTTAGGGACAGCAGACAAAGTGTCTGTCCCAGTGGTGCCCAGGAAATGCGCCAGCTGCACTGCCCCACGGGCCTCCAAGAGCAGCCCACTGCAGGTCTGCCACAGTGTGGATCCAGAATGTCCCCCAAGGGCTGGAGGAAAGGAACACTTAGGAGGTGGGGCCTGAGGGAAGAGGGGTGACCTTGATAGGGGTATTGAGATCCGGGCCTCTTCCTTGGTCTGGCTTTGCTTACAGACCCCCGTGAGATGGCAGCTCCTCCCTCACATACTCCGCCACGACGCGCGTGGGCCCAAAGGTACAGCCCCACCCGCCATGGACCAAAACCTCTAAAACCATGAGCCAAATTAAACCTTGCAGTTTTTAAATATTGATTGTCTCAGGTGGTTTGTCACAGTAATGGAGAGCTGACAGGGCCCATCTGACAGGCACATCTGAGACTCAGGCCCCATGGTGCCAACCTCTGCCTGACCAGCACCTGCCCTGCTGTGGCTGAGGGTACTGTTGATGACATCAGGACGCCCTGAGGGCTGGCAGCATCTGTCCCCCTTCTAACACGGCCGCTGAAACGGTGTCCCCAGACCAGGGCAGGAGCTGACAGCAGTTTCCAGGCCAAGCATTTTGCATCTCCCCACAACCAGATGCTCCTGGGAGGAGGAGGGGTGTCGAGGAGGCTGAAGTGCACCCTGGCAGCCAGAATTGCTCCCTGAGGAGCCCAACACGGGGGTGGGATCGCAGGCTGGGATCAGGCGGGGGCTCCCAACCCTGGCGTACTGCCTACCACCAGGCACCTTCTTCCCTACGACTCAGTTTACTCATCTGCAAACTGGGCGTAATGACACCTGGAGACCCACCAAGTAATGGCCTCGGTGAGTCCAGGCTCACGAGGCCCACAGCCAAGTCCCACTCCGGGCGCCAGAGACGCACCTGTGAACAGAAGAGAGCAAGGCGGAGCCCAAGGGCACTCACTGGACCTGCCCTGGGCCTGGCACTGTGGGCACTTCAAAACCACCACCCGGGTCTGAGTTACGGACCCACACCACACAAGACTCACTGTGCCTCTGGGGCCGGGGGTCTAGATCTGCCTCCCGCACCCTGGCCCCATGGCATCCTCTGGAGCCCTCCGAACATGGCTCCTGGCTGGGTGCAGTGGCCCACACCTGTCATCCCAGCAGCTCAGGAGGCTGAGGCAGGAGGATCACAGGTTCAAAGGGAGCCTCAGCAACTCAGTGAGGCCCTAAGCAACTTAATGAGACCCTGTCTCAAAATAAAAAATAAAAAAGGGCTGGGGGTGTGGCTCAGTGGTTAAGCATCTTTAGGTTCAGTCCCCAGTAACAAAAATGATAACCATAATAACAATAAAAAAGCAGGAACTGTGGTGCTGTGTGCGTTAACTCCATGCAGCTCTCACAACTCTTCGGGGGGCAGACCCAGGCCCCACCCGAGTCCCTACTTTCCACCCAGTGTCCTGCCAAGGACAGTGGCTGAGTCCATCCACTGCTTTACCCACAGTGTCTAGCATCTGGCACGTCGTGGCAGGACTTCCGTAATCATGGGCTGCACTGAACTGAATTTTAACAAGTGAAGCCCAGAGAGGCAAAACAACTTGCCCAAGGCCACACAGCTGGAGTGGGCAGCCAAGCCAGGCCCTGTCTGTGCAGTGCAGCTGTCCTGCTGGACCACCTGGGGCCTGGCAGGCTTCCCAGGGCACCAGGCACCGATCCTCCCAGCCCAGGGAGGAGCAGGGATCTGCGGAGCCCATATTAGGAAAAATAACCCAAGATGACAGAAGTGTCCTGGCAGAGGTAGGGCCAGCCCGTGGGTCACATGCCAGGGTATTCTGGGCCTAGCTGTCTGCAGGCAGGGGGCAGCCCAGGGAACCACGCCACCCGCCGTGCACAGCAGGCACAGCCTCAGGGCCCGGGGGCCTCTCCACCCCCAGCTCCAGCCTCACAGGGATGCAGGCCTCACCCCCTCAGAGTCAGGTCACCCGGCTTTAGGTGACCACTTCAGGGCCTGGGCAGGGAGACAGCCGCCCCCTTGGCAGAGTGGACTTGCTGTCCCATCTCTTAGAGGGAGCCCCTGGGCCAAGCAAGGCACAGGCACCTGCCCAAACCGCCCGAGGGCAAGGCCAGGACTGCTCCCTGCTGCTCACCGCCAGTAGGGCAGGAATGTGGCTCCAGAGGTGCCCGTCTGGTGCGCCATGTGATCATCCAATGTCACCCAGGAGAGCCCACAGCACATCACTCAGGTGTCTGAGTGGGGCCTGCCTGTCTCCCGGGACCCCTAATGTGACCCCACTTCGCAGATGGGGAACATGTGGGCCAAGGAGAAGCCAACAAACCCCGGGCACCTCGGACACCAGGGCTTCCCTGTGGGACCTGGTGGGAAACATGGGGACTCTGCAGGGCCTCCCTCACTGCTGTGACCCTGAGCTGGCCCCCGGGCTCAGGGGACCAGTCCACACAGCTCTGCCCCCCCAGCCGGGCCTGTGGGCTCCCTGAGTCAGGCCCCAGGGGCTCAGGCCAAGCCGGAATGCGAGGGGACGGGGGGACGGCGCACAGAGCCCAGGGCAGGGTTGGAAACCCGGGTCTCCAGGGTACCCCGTCCCGGTCTGGCTAGGGGGACAGTCTCCTGTCACAGTCCCTGCAGACCAAGTGGTCTCTGCCTGGGCCTGAACTCCTCCCACGAGGGCCCACTGCCCAGACGCACCTGTTCTGACCCCAGGTCACACAGGACAACCTGAGCACAGGTGCTGGACCAGCCCGTCCCAGGTGGAGGTGGGACTCCTACCCGACCCGCTTCCGTCTCTCACACTCACCCTGGCACAGGGCCCTCCAGAGTGTCCCCCCAGGCCCCCTTCCCTGGGGGACTTCCAAGATCAACTCTCCTACTCCCAACAACTATTGGTGGGGACTGGCTGTGATTGTCCCCAAATTGAGAAACAAATGGAACACAGGAGGCCCAGGTGTCAGGACAGTGGCAGGAGCGAGGAGCTGAGCCAGGCCAACTGGTTCCAGAGGCCAAGGCTCCCAGTGGCCTCAGCGGGCAGCCCCGCTCCACCCTCACCCCATCTGAGACCCACGGGTGGGAGGGGCTGGGCGTGGGTGCAGGGGCCCTGGCCTGCAGGACGGGGCTGAGGCCAGGGAGGAGGTGGGCTCTGGGAGGGCCCCGTCCTCCCTGCCCGGCCGAGGGAGCCACACGATGCACGTTCCTCTGCCCGCCCCATCCACAGCCCCACAGAGCCGCGGGCCACAGGTCCACTGTGCGCCCCTTCCCCCTGCTCACCCCCTCCCGTCCCTGCGTCCTGTTGGCTGGGCCCAGCTGCATCCAGGCCTGGGGGAGCACCTAGGAAACAAAGGGAACCTGGCCTGGGGGAGGGCAGAGGCTCCACCTGCCCCAGGCACAAAGGCTCTGAGACCCTCCCTGGGCCCACAGCCCCTCCGCACCCACGACCTGGAGCACTCCACCTTCACCCAGAGCCTCGGGACAAGCCGATCAGGGAAGTCTTCCACGGTGCCCACTGGGCGGCCGACCTCCCAGTCCTCAGCACCAACGCCTGGACGGCAACCCCTGGCCTTTTCTGACAGCCCCACTGGACCCAGGTCCTCCAGGAGGGTGACACCTTTCCTTCTGTCTCCAGGTCCCAGGGCAGCCCTCAGCACCCGGCAGAGCCCAGGAACGAGGGCTGGCGGAGGATGGGCAGGGGACGGGGCAAGGGAGGGACGAATGGAAGGACGGACCAGTCCATCAGTGGTGGATGGAGGGTGGGATGAGAGACTAGACGGACTGACGGACAGGTGGGTGGCGGGAGTATGCAGGTGAAGATGGACAGACAGGCAGACGGGTGGGTGGACGGGAAGATGGCGGCACAGGTGCCGGCTGGAGGGCAGAGGAGAGGAGCGAAATCACCAGGGGCCACCAGCACGCGCCCAGGGCTCTACTCTGACCTGGAACTCGCTGGAACCGGCGGCCCAGGAACCCGGTGTTGCCCCGAGTTCAGTCCGTCTCCACCTTCTGCTGACCCGGGGTCCCCTCCTGACCTGGCACCCTATGCAGAATGGGCCCCGGACTGTTGGGAAGGCCCGAGTCTCCGTCCACTCCTGTCATTCAACAACAGGCCTCATCAGGGCGCAGGGACGTGAGAACAGAACTGAGGCCACCAGGTCACCTGCTCCACAGCTGGGTAAGGAGACAGGCAGGGACTGGCTTCGGAATCCCTAGGAGCCAGGCGGGAGGCTCCCCAGTTGTCCAGCAGCCCCCTGCGCTTCGCGGCCAGCCAGGCCAGGCCCGTGCCCTCCGCCAGCGCGTCCAGCTGGAGCCCGGCCGGCGGCTGCTCCTGGACCCGAGCTTCAGAGGGCCTGTGCGCAGGGAGGGCTGTCCAAATGCACAGTGGGCTGCAGCGCGGCACAGCGGGGACGCCACCATCCCTCCCTGCCAGCCGGGTCCTCTGCCAAGGAGGCCTGCCCTCCCGCGTGGGGCTGCCCGGCCAGGCTGGGCTCTGGCGGTGGGAGGGCTCACGGTGACAGTGCCTTGCTGCCCCTCGCCATCCTCCTGGGACTCACTGGTGAGCACTTCCACTCTGACTTGTCACCACTACTCAAGGGGGACCCGGTGACCTCCCATCTGGGACCCCAGAGAACTGTTTTGGCCAAGAGCTGTGCATGAGAGGACGCAGGTGGGGCGGGGCCTGTCCCCTGGCCACGTGGCCAGCAGCCCACCCTCTGCACTTGCTGCCCGGGCTCTGATTGTCACTCCCGCCCTCAGGGCCGGCTCGGCCGGCACTGCCCAGCACACACCAGGCCCTGGTCCTGCCCAGCCCAGCTCTCCTGTGAGGGGACTCCGTGCTTGCCTCCTGGGTACGCGGTGAGCGGCTGGCACAGCGACCTGGCACGGAGGTGCTCACCCCGGAGCTGGTGTCAAGCAGTGACTGAGCCACAGGCTGCCGGGCTGTCACTCAGCCTCCCCTCACCCCGGGGCAAGAGGACCGAAAAAGGTCTGGTTGTCGCAGACCCCCAGAGTCCAGAAACCTGGCGCTCTGCGTCCCAGCTGGTCCCAGCTCGGGACGGCTCCACTCGGGATTGGGGTGGTGTGAAGAGCGCACCTCACCACAGCCCAGCACAGCGGCCGGCGAGCCACCAAGACGTGCACTCGCTACTCTAGGACAGCTCTGAGCCAGGAGCCTGTCCAACCGGAGGCCGTGGGAGCGCGCTGCCGGCCTCTCAGGCAGCGGGCTGGGCGGGAGAGACGTCCGCCTGGCAAGTCAAAGGCGTTTTTGACTTAATATGTATTTCAGTTCACAGTGGGTTTTTGGAACATGGTCCCATCAGAGGTCAGGAGCAGCAGTACAGGCGCTGGCAGAGACCCTGGGATTTTGCTCACCGCAGCAGTGGCACAGCCCAGTAATTCCAGCAAGTCAGGAGGCTGAGGCAGGAGGATGGCAAGTTCAAGGCCTGTTTCAGCAACGCAGTGAGAGCCTCTCAAATAAATAACAAAAATAGGGCCAGGACGTGCTCAGTGGTAAAGTCCCGGGTTCAAGCCCAGCACCGACAAAACTGAGGCCGGGGGAAACCGGGAGGTGCAGTGCCCACCTCTCCCGCTGGCCCCAGGAAGTCGTGGATCTGAACCCTGAGCCTGGCTCCCAGGGCGGGGCCTCCTGAGGCCCTGGAGCAGGGACCTGGATGCTAGGACTCTGGCCCAGGTCTGTCCCACGCAGCTGTGAGATGGGCAAGGGGCTGAGCCCCAGGAGGGCACACAGGCTTATGATAGAACTTAGCGGGGGGGGGGGGGGGGGGGGGGGGGGGGGCAGTGGCACACGCCTGTAACTCCGGTGCTTCAAGAGGCTGAGGCTGGAGGATCAGAGCCAGCCTCAGCAACGTAGTGAGGCCCTCAGAAACTCAGCGAGACCCTGTCTCTAATAAAATACAAACAGGGCAGGGGAAGGGGCTCAGTGGTCACGTGCGCCTCCCCCCCTGCCGCCGCCAAAAAAGAGAGAGAGATCAGTCCCAGCCGGGATGCCATGCTAAGCTGGGATGCCATGCTAAGCTGGGATGCCATGCTAAGCTGGGATGCCATGCTAAGCCGGGATGCCATGCTAAGCTGGGATGCCATGCTAAGCTGCGTGACCTCAAACAAGTTCCTTGTCCTCTCTGAGCCTCAGAAACCTTATTTGGAAACAAGAATGAGCAGTTGGGAATCACTGGGGAAGCAGCAGGGTTCAGAGAACGCCCCAGGAACCAGACTCTATCAACAGCCTGGGAAGGATCCCTGGTTCGCTGTCCTTTCCAGCCCAGGCCCTGCCCAGGACAAACAGTTCTGCCTGTGTCACTCCTTGGCCTGAAACACAGCCAAGCCCCGCATCACCCCCACCCCTCCCCCACACTCTCGCCCAGCCCTGGGCCCCTCCCTCTTCCTAACTCTGCTAAGCAGCCCCCACCCTCGACTGGTGGCCCGTCTGCCTCCCCCAGGGGACTGAGGATAATAGTGTCACCGGCCCCTTGCCCAGCACCTAGTAGTTGCTCAACAAACACGGGGTAGAAAGAAGACAGTGCGGATGGACAGAGAAAACAAAACAAATTCACAGTCCACAGCTTTGGTGCCTCCCTGCGGAACAGGAGTGTGGGGGAGCCCTTGTTCGCTCCCCCCACCACCCGCAGGGCTCCTCCCTGCACCCAGCCTGGCGCCTGCGGGAGCCTCACTCCTCCCCCTGCTGTGCTGGAGCCACAAGGGCACTGGCTGCAGCCCAGGGCACTGAGCTGAGCAGCAGGAGCAGGCGAGTCCTGCGCCCCCCGCCCCAGGCCAGTGCTGCCTAAATGTGAGGCTCCCTCCAATTCCCTCAGGACCCCGCCCCAGGTGGAGCCATCTCACTTCCCGCCCTGCCCCCCCAGGTTCTCAGACGGAGGCCTTCCTCCTTCCTCACCGGCCACACCCCGCCCTCCGCCTCCTTCCTGGGTCCCCAGGAGCCCCACACCTGCAGCCAGCTCTCCCAGCAGGTGACTGCAGTGATGGGGACGTGGCAGTTGTGCCGCTGCGGGGGAGGCACAGGGCGGGGCATTTACTCAGCACCCCCCCACGCTCCTGAGGTGTGCCCACCTCCAAGTCACCGGGCAGCGTCCACTGGGCTGGGCTTCCTCTCCTCTCTGGCCTGTCCCGGCCTGCAACACGGAGCCACGTGCTTCACGTCATGGCACAGAAAATTATTCTTTAATAAATTATGTAGGAAAAAATCAACCTCTCTCCCTCTCCCCTCCCAGTTGGACACAACACCTTTATTTTATTATTTTTATGTGGCGTGAGGCCAGTCCCAGGGCCTCACACGTGCTGGGTGAGCGCTCTACCCCTGAGCCCCAGCCCCAGCCCAAGGACCCATCTCAGATGTTCACAGCTGGACGCGCGGAGCTGTAGAGATATCTGCAGACAACAGGAAGGAACCCCCTTCCCTGGGCTCCACAGCCCCTTCCCCAAGCGCTGTGCTTCCTGTTGCTCAAACTGGACAGGTTCATCCAGCCTCAGGACCTTTGCACATCTGAACTCCCTGCAGGGAAGACTTTTCCCAGGGTTCTCTGCAGGCCGGCTCCTCCTTGTCCCTCAGGCATCAGCCTCCCTGGGCCCTCTGCCCGGCCCTTGGCAGGCCCCCTCTCCCCCCATCCCCACCTGCCGCCCTCATTCTGCCCTCACTGACCCCTTCACAGGACTTGGTACAGAACAGTTACTTTATCAGTTTGGTTTTCTATCTTCGCTGCTGTGGTTAATACGTGGTTTATTCCAGTGTGTGTCCCAACACTGTCCCCAGAGTGGCAGTGCTGAGAGGTAGTGGGGCCTTTAAGGTGGAGCCTTGGGTCAGTTGGGGGCATGCCCTCAGGACAGACCATGGGACCCCAGTCTCTGCTTCTCTGGCAATGTAACCTCACCCTCTTACACACACTCCCACCACCGTGGTGCCAGCCACCAGGAGGCCCTCACTGGAGCTGCGCTCATGCCAGCACTAGGCCCTTGAACCTCCAGAACTGTGGGCTCTACCTCTTTTCATGATGGTTATCCAGGCTCAGGTATTTCATTATAGTACCGGCAGAACCAGACTACTCTGCCATCCTCTAAGACCCAGGGGACAAGGTCATCATCTGCTCTCTGTTTAACTGAAAGGGATCAGAACATGTCACTCCAAAATATCCACAGCCCCCATGAGGATTATTTCGACCTAAAGCACTTGAGCAGCAGAAGGAAGGAATCTGTGCCCTCCCCATGCCTGCCTAAACCCAGGGCATAAATTTCCCTCCTGAAGGTGAGAGGAAGGTGCCCTTCCCTGCCAGGAAGAAGAATGGCTCCTAGCTGCATAAGGAACAGCCTGACTGAGCAATAACCACTCCTTACCTACCCAGCTTCTCCCAGAACTCCCTGCTCCTGTCACTTCACAGTCTATCATCCTTTATCAAAGGGGCACTTCCGCCCGGGGCTGACCAGTTCTCTGGGTTTTCACTTCATTTTCTGCGAAGCCACAGCGTAATAAACACACTCGCACAGGTGTGTTCACACTTCTTACAGGATGTTCACACTCACACGTGATTCACGCCAGTAAAGCCCACGTGCCTTCCTCTCGCCGATCTGCCCTTGTCAGTCTGCAGACCCCGGAGCAGGGCCCGAGCGGGCAGAGGAAGAGCCTCTGCTCCCCGCAGCTCCACGCCCGCACAGCCAGGCGCTGTCCCAGCACCCCTCACAGCACCCTCGAGGCTCCTGTCAATGCCACACCCTGAGACACAGGGGACTATCCCAATTTACAGACGGAAAAGTGAGGTACAAAGGAGTCCAGTGAGTCACCCAAGACCAGGAGAGGCGGAGACCCAGCAGGGCGGTCCAGCTGCGGCCCTCACGGGCCTGGCCCAGGAGACCTGCAGGGAGCGTGCCGACTGAGCAGAGGGCCCTGAGAGGGGGGCCATGTGTCCAGGTGGGGGTGTCTCCAGGTGGGGGGTCTCCAAGTGGGGCTACCTCCAGGTGGGGGCGTCTCCAGGTGGGGGGTCTCCAAGTGGTGTCTCCAGGTGGGGGTGTCTCCAGGTGGGGGTGTCTCCAGGTGGGGGGTCTCCAAGTGGGGCTACCTCCAGGTGGGGGCGTCTCCAGGTGGGGGGGGTCTCCAGGTGGGGGGTGTCTCTAGGTGAAGGTGTCTCCAGATTGAGGGTGTCTCCAGGTTGGGGTTTTCTCCAGGTGGGGGTGTCTCAGGGTGGGGAATATCTCCAGGTGGGGGGGTGTCTCCAGGTGGGGAGTGTCTCCAGGTTGGGGTTACTCCAGGTGGGGGGCTGTATCCAGGGGGGGTGTCTAGGTGGGGGTGGTGTCCAGGTGAGGGGGTGTCTCCAGGTGGGGAGGTCTCCAGGTTAGGGGGTGTCTCCAGATGGTGGGTGTCTCCAGGTCGGGGGAGGTCTCCTGGTGGTGGGTGTCTCCAGGTGGGGAGGTCTCCAGGTGCGGGGGTGTCTCCAGGTGGGGAGGTCTCCTGGTGGTGGGTGTCTCCAAGTGGGGAGGTCTCCAGGTGGAGGGTCTCCAGGTGGGGGTCTCCAGGTGCGGGGGTGTCTCCAGGATCACTCTTTCTGAACTTGGCCGGCTTCCTCAGAGGCCAAGCAAGCAGTATAATTTAAAGTAAAATAGACCTTCGTTTCACAAGCGATTGAAAGGCTCTGGGTGACATCTAGGTTCAGGGCCGGGTGTCCCCGGCGGGTCAGTCTAGGTTTCTTCAGTTTCCAGACCCGTTTCCTACTTACTTTAACCGCTGTCTGTCTAGGAACTTCACTAGGAAGCCACTGCTGCAGGCGCTCTGGACGCTAATGGCTGCAGCCTGAGGGGCTCTTACAGGAGGAAGGCACAGGAAACAGGCTCCAGAGAAGAGGGGATGAGGACCGGCCCCGCCTGGGCGCCAGGTGCCAGCGTGAGAGGTGCCACCAAAGTCCACTGCTCTGCCCTGGGCCAGGGCTGCATCTGCAGGAGAGCTACTGGGGCCGAAGGAGGATGACCCCAGGGCAGGGAGCTGGGCCCAGACCCGACAAGAGGTGGCACAACGTGCTGGGGCCAGGAGGTCAGCTGTCCTCCCCATCATCAGAGCACAAACCCTGCTGGGGTTTTGTTTGTTGTTTTTTTTTTTTTAAACTTTTTTTTTTTGAGAGAGAGAATTTTTAATATTTATTTTTTAGTTCTCGGCGGACACAACATCTTTGTTGGTATGTGGTGCTGAGGATCGAACCCGGGCCGCACGCATGCCAGGCCAGTGCGCTACCGCTTGAGCCACATCCCCAGCCCCCTGCTGGGGTTTGGGAGGCACAGCAGGGATGCCCTGCAGGCTGGCTCCCCTCAGGACGAGCAGAGCATGTTGCTCCAGCTGCCCAGCACCAGGACCACGCACGGCAAGAAGGCAACTGCCCAGGCCTCTGCCTTGGAGCAGCAAAACGGAGACGATGGGAGCCTGTGTCTAGGGAGAAGGATGGAACACGCTCCCCTGCGCTACGGCTGCCAGGCGCCTGCACTCACAGCAGAAGCCAAGGAGCTGCCCTCTCCACAGTCATGAGGCTTTATCATCAACTCTTTCCTGATACTGACCCCTCGGCCCACGAGGGCACTGGGGGTCTGTCCTCAGCCTTGACCC
This sequence comes from Ictidomys tridecemlineatus, assembly GCF_052094955.1. Classification (NCBI taxonomy): domain Eukaryota; kingdom Metazoa; phylum Chordata; class Mammalia; order Rodentia; family Sciuridae; genus Ictidomys; species Ictidomys tridecemlineatus. Next base: position 11,231,596 of record NC_135487.1, on the reverse strand, counting down.
TGGGTCACAGGGTGACAAACCCAGCTGTGACAACTGGACCTCAGCAACACTGGGCAAAGCACTCACCTTAGCCTCAAACAAAGAATGGCACAGTGTGCACAGCCTCCAGGCACCAGGAGACTCCCTCCTTCCCTGCACACCTCAAAGGGAGAAGGAAAGACAGATTGCAAAGACCCGGGGCCTGCCTGCCGCACCGCACTCACACCCACTGGCCACGGGAAGGCGATCCACGGCCTGCAGCCCAAGCTTCCTCATCTGCAGGGCAGGGAGGAGTTCAAGAGAGGACCACGAAGGGCCTGCACAGAGCTGCCTGCAAACACACAGGCTCCCAATTCCCTGCCACGGGAGGCCAGAGGCTGCAGAAACCTCCATTAGCCCCCTGTACTGCTGCAGGAGACCAACTTCCACGTACGTCATGTTGGGCAGGTGTTAAAATGGAAGCCTGTTTTGAGACCCCACCAGCCACAGATGCAGGGGCTGGAACTGCAGCCAGTGCGGGGACAGCAGGACACTATCAAGAAACCTCAGCGACGTACAGGCAGGGGGCAATCCACAGAGCCGAGGCCTAGGGTGTCCCATGCTGACACCAGATGCCCGCGGCCTCCAGGAAGCCCAGCGCTTCCCTGCCCTGCCACAGGCCGCCCGCCGTGCGGACTCCTGGTTCCCGACACCTGGGCAGACAGAAGCCCGGGCCTCTGAGCCTTTGTAGGCACTGCTCCTCCTCCGACACAGCCCAACACTGCCCTGGTGCTGCGCGTTGGGTCACCATGCCACATGCACACTTTTAATGACAGCGCTGTTTGACACCAGCTTGAAAATGTTCTATAACTCAGCCATCAGCTCCTGTGTGTCAGTCCAAGCTGACCCCAGCACACAGCTGCACAGGCCCATCCCAAGTCCCACCCGTGTCCCATCCAGAGATGACAGACTTTGCCAGGGCAACAGTCGGACCCCTGCTCAATTACCTGGTCCCTGAATCCATCTGGATGGGTCACGCCCAGTTGCCTAGCCACCCCCAGACACCTCGGGCACACACGTGTCCTGGAGGTCACACCTGAACCACTGGACTTGTACACAGTGTGTCCTCAGACACCAAGGCCATGGCCTCCCAGATGTCTGTCACCCCAAGTGTGGTCACACAATCAACGCTCCCCCCTCTTATTTTTTTGTACTGGGGATGGCTCCAGGGGAATTCTCCCACTGAGCCACATCCCCGGTCCTCTTAGTTTATTATGTTGAGACAGGATCATCACAAGTTGCTGAGGACCTCATGAAGTTGCTGAGGCTGGCCTTGAACTTGCAGTCCTCCTGCCTCAGCCTTCCAATCTGCTGGGATTGCAGGCGTACACCATAGTACCTGGCCCCTCCTTTTCTTTTCTTTTTTTTTTTTTTAAAGATAGAAGAGAGAGAATCTTAATATTTATTTTTCAGTTCTTGGTGGACACAACATCTTTGTTGGTATGTGGTGCTGAGGATCGAACCCGGGCCCCCACGCATGCCAGGCGAGCGCGCTACCGCTTGAGCCACATCCCCAGCCGGTGCACGATGACAGCTTACCCACCAGACCGGGAGCCACCTGAGCCGAGGACAGTTTACAACCCCGCCACCACCAAGGCAGGCCCAGCCCAGTAGCCGCTCCCCCCACTCTGTACCCACAGGGATCCTAAAACTAGCAAAAACATAAGCTCCAGGATAGAAGCCAGGCCCTGATTGCTCTCTGCTGGACCCCAGTGGCAGTACCTGCTGGTACCGGTTCTCCAGGGGTAAGACCCTGATCTGCTGTGTGCCAATCTCTACAGTGTCTGTGTTCCTGCTAAGGACAATTTCAAGCTAAAAACATGACATCGTTGAACAGAGTGGAGAGAGATGTGCATAGCAACCCATTAGTTATGTTACACACACAACACACACACAAGGGCACAAATAACTGAGTGCATACGTAAGAAAACATGACAACTGGGAAGTAATTTGAATGTCTGTTGCTTTTTTTTTTTTTAAAGAGTGGGAGAGAGGGAGAGAGAGAATTTTAATATTTTTTAGTATTTGGCAGACACAACATCTTTGTTGGTATGTGGTGCTGAGGATCGAACCCGGGCCACACGCATGCCAGGCGAGCGCGCTACCGCTTGAGCCACACCCCCAGCCCTGTCTGTTGCTTTTGTTTTCAATGATTTATTAACTAGAAATTTATGTCTCAGCCAGGTCCAGTGGCTCACTATAATCCCAGGGACTTGGGAGGATCACAAGTTCAAGGCCAGCCTGGGCAATGTAGTGAGACTCCCTTTCAAAATAAAAAATAAAAAGGCTGGGGATGTGGTTCAGGGTAGAGCACCCCTGGGTTCAATCCCCAGTACCAAAAATAAATGAAAAAACTAAATAAATGTAAGGGCTCACAACTTTTTACAGCAGCAGTTTAGAAGTGGCTCCCAGATTTCCAGTTTCACCAACCAGTTCTCGTGCATCAGCACAAGCTGACCCCAGCCCACCACAGCCCAGAGTTCTGTAAGGACTGGCCCGTTGCTCTGGGGAGGCCCAGGACCCCAAAGGAAGGCAGAGCTATATCCTTCACCAAGGCAGTGAGACCCCAGGAACTCTCTGGGGACACGGACACGGGAGGAGCTGAAGGGGGCCCAAAAAGAGAACAGGAGGGTCAAAGAGAACTCTGGCACTCTGTGGACCCTAAGTCTGATCCTAACCCTGGAGGGTGGGACAGCAGCGGGCCGGGCTGCCGGGCTGCGGGGCTGCGGGGCAGATGGCGCAGCTGAGGCTGAAGACAAGCGAGCAGAAGCAGGCAAGGACGCAGCGGCTGCAGAGACCAGGCTCCACCGGCTCCCCCGCTGACAGATGCGACCTTGGGCAGTCCCTGAAAGGCTGCGTGCTCATTTTCCTCATCTGTAAGACGGGTTTGAGCCGATCTTCCCTGCCTAATTATCAGGGCTGATGTCCAAACAGAGATAGTGGACATGAAGTGCGACATGTCCCAAGCTGTTGTTATCATGTCTTCTGTATCACCCACCTTATCACTTCAGGATTAACCCAGGAAGACCATGTTCCCTTCACTCTGCACCTTCTCACAGTATTGAGGCCCCTTACCCAGCTCCTGGTACTAGCAGACACTATACACATCTGTTAGTGCTATCTCTCTCTGTACTGGGGATTGAAATTGAACCCAGGCCACTTAACTACTGAGCTTACATCCAAGCCCTTTTTATTTTTTATTTTGAGACAAAGTTACTTCGGGTCTCACTAAGTTGCTGAGGCTGGCCTCAAACTTGAGATCCTCGTGCTTCAGCCTCCCAAGCCACTGGGATCACATGCGTGCACTGTTGAGCCAGGCTTACTCCTCAAATTAACAGTGGGTCTTCCCTTCGTACTAACCTGGTTCCCAGGCCCTCCAAGGTACCCACCAGCTTTTCCAACCCCCAGACTCCTCCAAAATTAAAACTTGAAACAGCAGAACTTAGGAACCAACCAATTCCAGCCATTATTTATGGAGCACCTGCTGTGTGCCAGGCACTGTCCCAGGCTGGTGACCAAGGACAGAGATGGTCCCTGTACTCAAAGGCTTTCAGTGTTCTAGGAGGTGTAAAGGAGTCACTCTTAAGAGCACTGGAATCCTGCCCGGCTTTCGGGAGAGGACGCACCCTCAAGTGAGAACTATTCAAGAGAGAGTGGACTGGAGGGCAAAGGTTTTCTGGAGGAAGTGAAGGGACAGGGGCCTGGGAAAGGCAGAATCCAACACAGTGTGAGGCCTTAAACAACAGGATCAGGAGCTGGAGCAGCGGGAGGGTAAGGACATCCCCCACCCCACAGCCCCACGGAGCCTGGAGCACGGAGAAGGTCCACCTGCGTCCTCCTTTCTCCTCTGTGCATATGGGGCCTGGACACAGATGGGTGAGTGGAGGGATGGACAGGTGGACAGACGGATGCTGTAGCCTGTGGCCCTCTGGGAGGGGCTCTGCATGTTTAATGAACCCATCAGCCGGCCCTCTCTCCCCAGCATCCTCCTAGAGCAGATGGGGCTTGGGGCAGGGGGCGGGGCTTCCCCTGGTTGAATCTCTAAGTGAGGCCAAGGACTTTGAGGGAGGGGACTGAGCGCCAAAGCTCCCCCCCACACACACACCTCCCAACCGCTTTGAGCCGCCCTCCCCACTCCAGGCTCTCGAGGCCAAAGGAAGATCCCTGACCTCTGCTCCAGGACCCCACCCTTGGACAGGGAGGGAGGAGAGGCCTCCCCTCTCCTGCATCAAGCCTGGGCTCCCCTGCAGAGGCCACCCGGAGCAGGAGGCTGGTTTCCATCCTCAGGAGGACCCGCCGGAGGACACCCGCCCCTGACCCAGGGAGTGTCCAGGTCTGACCCGGCTCCGCGGCCACGGCCTGCAGCTGACCCAGCATCCTCTCCTTCCACAGTCCCCTCCTGCTGGAGGCAGTCCCTGTGCGGCGCTGGGCCAGGACCCGGGGTGGGAGAGGCCGACCCAGAACACAGGGGACAGGCGCGTCCTCTGGCTTCTCCAAACCCAGCGGCCCGCCCTGCCCACCCGAGTCGGCCGGGCCGCGGGGACGGTCGGGGAGAGCGAGGCACGGGGTCGTGGGACCTAACCGTCCCCACCCCCGCGGGCTGGAGTCGCACACGCGGAGGCGGCGGCACCAAGCCGCTGGGGACCGGGCCCGGCACAGGCCGCGAGAGCCCCACCCCCACGCGGTGGCCTCCCTCGGGCGCCACGCGGAGGGCCCGCGCGGAGGGCAGACCCGGCCGCGGGGACGCTGGCCCGGACGCACACAGACCCACGGGCGGATGCGACCCGGCCACGCACGGGCGACACAAAGGCCGCGCGCTCGGCGCCGCTCACTCACCGGCCGCCGCGCGGGCCGCTGCGTCCTCCGCGCCGCTCACAAAGGCGCCGGGCGCCGGGCGCCGCGCCCGCAGCTCGTCCGGCCGCCGTGGGCGCCCATGGCCGGACGGCGCCCCGACCAATGGCCGCGCCGCCCGCCGGCCCGCGCCGCCGAGCCCTGGGCCGCCCCGCGCAGGCGACGCGCGCCCCCGCCCGCCGGCCCCGGGCTGAGGTCAGCGGCCAACCCCTGCGGGCCGCGCGGCCACGCCCACCGCGGGGTCCTGCGGGCGGGGCGAGGGGCGCGGGGAGGGGGCGCGCGCCCCGGGCCGCCGCCCAGCGCCCTGCGCTCGCTGCCGCGGGAAGGTCCCGGGCACCCGGCGGCCTCCTCTCCTTCCCAGCGCTTGGATCTGGGGGCTGCGTACGAGGGGGAGGGGTCCTGGGCCCGTCGCAGGGGAACACCCGGCTTGGGATGTGCCCGCGTACACGGGTGACCCAAGGCCCGCGGGCCAACAGGACAGGGCGTCCTTTGCATCCTTGCTCTCTGGCCTGCGGGGAGTAGCCACAGAAGCAGGGATCCTGGCAGTCCCAGCCACTGGGGGTCCCCAGACCCAGGGATTTGACATCCTCTCACTAAACTGACAAGGACCCTGCTAGGCGACTTCATTGTCCCAGCGACAAAACTGAGGTTCAGAGCTGTGCCTAATCCTCACCCAGCAAGGAAGTGGTGTAACCGAGCTGCTAGTACTCCCCTCCCTTGCAGCCCCAAAGCTGCCAAACGCTGTCACTCCCTCCCAGAATTCCAAAGAGGGCCTCCGGATATGATGCAATTAATTACACTTATCAGGTCATTAATTAAGATTATCCCGTTGTTATTAAACACTCCCCCACTACCTCTCTATGGGTGAGGCGATTCACACACAGGCTTATCAGCAATTACTCCTAGGTTGAAAATAATGAGTTCTGCAACCTCCGCAAAGGTTCAGGTGGTTGGGTTGAAACCATTGTCAGCTTGTGTTCATTCATTCAATACAGCAGAAAATTTTTAATAATCCCTATTTGTCAGATACCAGCCTCAAGGGCTCCCAAGGAAACAAGGAACCAGGGAGACCCTGGCTCTACCCACTTGGCTCTCATAGGCTAGAGGACACAAACAGGCCACCATAGTGTAGCAGGACAAGCCGTGCATGGACCACACTCTCTGAAATCATCTTATTCATGGAGTTGTTTGCTTGTTTATTCTCGGCTTCCACACAAGAACATAAGCACCATAGAGCTCATCCAGAGGAGTCCTAAGCCCCCCGCCTGGGGAACACTAGCTCATAGTAAGTAGGCAATAAATATTCGTGGAGCAATTACTATGTTCCAAGTACCCTCCTAGGCTTGTGGGAGATGTCAGTGAACAACAGACATGGTCCTTGGGGAACTTCCATTTCCAGGGGCAGATGAAGCATGGCATGAGAGCACAGAGGAAACCCTGGGATGATAATGAAGTCAAAACGACTGTCTTCAGGTGTCCACTGGGCCCTGGGGTCATCTTGAATCAGAATGTAAACTTCGGGGTCCTGCTCAGAGCTGATCCTGCGTCCCAGGCCTACATGCACAGCCCATCAGAATCTGCCCCTCACCTCCCCTGGCTCATCTTTTTTCACTCCTGGGCCTCATTCTCCTTTGTCCTCCAGCCTGCACACCCAAGCCCTCTCTGAGTGGTACTAGGTCTTCCCCTCCCTCCCAGAAGTACCCAAAGGCCCTAAAGACCCAGGAACCTCCCAACACAGCCTCCCTTGGTCTGGACTCCACAGCACTTAGTGCTTCTGTAACAAGTGGCTCTGGCTACGTGCTGATTCGAACCAGCCTGAGGGCAGCAGTGATCCAGGGTTGAGGACGGGGGCCATGCCTCAGACCCTTGTTGTGCCCCCAGAGCCCAGCAGACTGGAGGCCCAGCCAACACTAGAGGACCATAGAGGATTCCAAGCCGACACCCTAAAACCCTCATCCGCAGAACGCTTTGAGATCAGAATTGCGGACCTCCAGCCCATAAAACTGATCAAGTCTGCAAAAGCATTTTGTTTTGCCCACGGTGGTGTTGTTGTTGTTAATTAGTTGCCAACATTTGACAACTGGGAGATTGCCCATAAAAAACCAGATTGCTGGCTTCTCTGATCAATGCTGAATCTGATACCACGGGCCCACATTCCCAGGGGATCCCACTGGGTAGCCCCCCCAGGATCAGGGCCCCTCAGGCACAACAGCCCTGTGCGACCCTCTACCTTTGAGGCCCCTCACCTGTGACTTAGTGCTTTTATTCCATTGTCCCTCATTCTCTTCCTTTGCAATAAAGAATTACTTTACGAATGCGTTTGTGAGAACAAATGAGCAGGCAGGCCTCCTGCTCCCTGCAGCCCAGCTCTCCACCATCTTGCTCTCTTGACATCCCAGCCTCCCCTCTCCGCATCCCACGGTCTAAGCTCACAGCACCAACGGACGGACGCAGCAAGGGTTTCTCTGGCCAGTGCTCATGCTGTTCCTCTGCCCAGAAGGCACCTGACTTCACCATCAGACACAACGTAATTGCCCTTAGCGCTCCCTACACAGGTTCACCTTCTCAAAGATCTCTCCCTGCCCAGTCTGGACCCTGGGTGCAGTCCTAGGTCCCACAGTCCCTCCTCAGTGCACATGACCTACAGATATGGCAGTATGTGAGCCCCGTATCCTCCCACAGAGTCGGGGTTTACAGAGGCATTACCCAGCACCTGGCCAGGACCTGGTACAGTGGAAACAATTATCTGCTGAATAGATGAGTGCATGGGTTTCCATAGCACAAAAGGAACAAAAAGGATTTCTGGGAATGTTTCCATGTCCCAGAACATTCAATTAACCAGCATTACCCACTCCCTGAGCGTTCTGGGGAGTGCAGGGTTTGTCACATAAACACAGCTATTCACAATGCATTACATCTGGATGGGAATCAGAAATCTATTCTCCCTTATCTCTACCACTGATCTGGGAGAGAGAAGGGGGGAAGGCAGAAGTGGTATTTTCTACTGGCCAGAGAGGTTCAGCGACTAGCCCAAGATTGCTCAGCAAGCTGGTGGCAAAGCCAAGATGGGGACCCAGGGCTCCTGTCTGCCTCCTACCGACCCGCCTCTCACCAACCCAGCCCCATAATGGATCAAAAAGGAAGAGGATGGCTGGGTGCATGCCTGAAATCCCAGCAACTCAGAAGGCTGAGCAGGAGGATCATAGGTCCGAGGCCAGCCTCGGCAACTTATCAAGGCCCTGAGCAACCGAGCGAGACCCTGTTTCAAAACTTCAAAAAATTAAAAAGGGCTGAGGATGTGGCTCATGGAAGGGAACGTGGACTTCCCATGCCTGACCATCCCCACCCAGGAGTGTGAATGGACTGGGCACAGAGAGCCGACAGTCCCTGTTACCCACCATGTCACAGGCTCTATCTGAAGAGGCCGAGTCCGGTGTTTGGCACAATGAAGCTGATAGAGTCCGACTTACCAGGACTTACCCTCTCTCCAGAACACGCCTGTCCTGTTTAGTGCGACAGACATTTTGAGGGGGGCTGAGATGTACTGAGCAACCCCCAAGCCTCCCAGGTCCCCCCCAGCCTAGACCGGCCTTGGTGGAGAGGTAAACTGTGCTCCAGGGCACGGCCACCGAGGGGTCAGCACGTTCCTCTCAAATCCAGGGGGTGGGATGGGATGGGGGTGCGGGGGTCAGTGGGAAGCGGCTGCAGACTTTCCCACCAGCCTGAAGTCGTTCCTCGAGTCACGTGACCTGTGTGCACAGCCCAAGTTGCTTTGTTCTCTGAGCCTCAGTCTCATCATCCATTCGTCCTTTGCAGGACCGTTCAGGGATTCAGATGCAATGGGTCGGGTCACTTAGCACAGGACGGGGCTCGTACCCAAGACCCCACATTTTGAAGAGCTATGGGATGCTTCTTCTTCTCCATGCAATGACTGCTTCCTGGAAACGCACCTGGTTTGGGAGGGAGGTAGAAAACCCGGGGCCCAGGTCGGGGATGGAAATGGGAGAAGAGGCGGAGACGGCCCCTGGCAGGGCCACAGCCCAGCAGCAAAAGACCCAGGCAGAGAGACACTGCCACCCCGTTCTGGTAAACGCCCCTAAGCCGTGTCTCAGAGCTTCCTTTTTAATTTAAATATATATATTTGTCTTTCCCAAGAGATGCCCCAGATCCAGACTTTTTTAAATGAAACCTTCTGGTTTTTATTATTGACAATCACTTCACATTTACGTGAGCTCAGCCGGCTGCAGGTGCCAATAGCAGGGGTCCTGAAAGCTTGTCCAGAACATTTAGAAACAAGAACATTCCTTGGGTTGGCAGTAAAAGCACCAGACCACTGTTCCCAGCTCTTCCGCCGCCGTGCAGAAAGAGCCTCCAACCAGTCCTGTGGGACCTGCCTCCCGCCTCCCCGGGCACCGGCCACAGGGGCTCCTCCTCCACGCAGGGCAGATGCGATGAGAGCTGACCTCCGACCCACACCGGCCCATCAGCTCAATCCCCCCAGGAATGCGGAATCGGAGAGCTGAGAAACCGGGCCGAGCACAGCACAGACACTGAGCCCTGGAGGATCGCGCAGAGAGGGCTGGCACCCGCGGCCCAGCGAACCTCAGCTAGGGCCAAGCAGCTCCCTAGACCAGCAAATAAAGCAGCCAGCCAAGGTGCAGAGTGCAGTGGGAGAGAGACAGGCAGAGGCTGTGCTGGCCCAGCGGGTCCCCTTCCACGTTCATTACAAAATAACCGCAGTGACAAGAGCAAGGCTTCCTCACTCCCTCTCCAGCCCTTCCATGGGCTAGCTCACTCCACCCCACAGCAGCCTGGAAAAGTGGGTACTTTCATCCCTGCCCTACAGGTGAGGAAACTGAGGCACAACGACACTCTGTCCCCGCCTCCAGAGTGCATCAGAAAGCCCTCCCACAGAGCTGCCTCCACTCGGACTCACTGGGTGTATTTTTTTGGTGGGGAGGGGTACCGGGGATGGAACTCAGGGGCTCTCGAACACTGAGCCCCATCCCCAGCCCTATTCTGTATTATTTAGAGACAGAGTCTCACTGAGTTGCTTAGGACCTCACTAAGTTGCTGAGGCTGGCTTTGATCCTCCTGTCTCAGCCTCCCAAGCCTCTGGGATTATAGGCGTGCACCACTGCGCTCTGCCTGGGTGTATTTTTGATCCTTGAAAGCAAAGTAGCCCAGGACAAAGGAGGGTTAATTTACAGGTGGGGCCACTGTCCCTGGCTACAAGTATCCCAGCATCCTGCTTTAACTTCCTGTGCCTCCTAAATGAAAAGCTGCAAGGGATCTAGGGGAGGCTCGGGGCAGGGGTACGCTCGGGGCAGGGGTACGCGCGGGGCAGGGGCACCAAAAGCAGCTGCAAACACACACAGCCCCTCTGCCCACTGCCCAGACCCACGGCCTCCAGCCTCCCCTGCAGCTGAGTCTCTGCAGCCCTGGGGGTGCGCCAGCAAGGCGCCTGGGACTGTACTGAGCAGATGGGGCTTGGATTTCTCAGCCTGGGTCCCAGCCAGGAGCCTGAAAGGACAGGGAGAGAGGTCTTCTCCGGGCATCAGGTTACTGGCCAGCCCAGGCCTCAGAGCACAGAGCCAGCTCCCAGGACTGAGCGTGGCTGGTCAGCTGACGGCAGGCAGCACCCAGGGCCTGTTCTAGAAGCTGCCACATGGATGAAAGGGAAGGAGGAGCAGGGAGCAGCCCAGGGGACGCTGGGAGCCTCCAACCTCGCCCAGCAGAGCAGGCAGTTCCTGGGGCTGGACAGCGGGCAGGGCCTGGGCCTGGGGAGGGAGAGGCCTGCACCGCCAGCCTAGAGCTGCAGTGCGCCATGGAGGGGTTCGGCCCCCACAGCCTGCAGGGGCTGTGGCAGGAGGGCCTGGTCATGCCTGTGACCTGGCACCCGCCCCAGAAACCTCCTCTTTCCCGGTTTCACCACCCAGGGCCAGGAGGCTCCCTAAGCCCTGTTCTCCAGAGGAGAGCTGCTTTCCAAGAGCCATAAAACCGTCCCCACCCGGAACAATGGGTCCTTATCCGGCTGTGTCCTTCACATAAACTCCCATTAGCAATGCACCAGAAGCTGCAGGCAGGACTTTTATAGACTGGCTTTTTGGATCAACCCCAACACTCATTACCATCCACTCCCTCGGCCTCTGCTGAGGCTGCACCACACCCCTCCCATTGACAGAGGCCTACTGTGCACCAAGCCCCCGGCAGGCAGCCCTGCCAGGAAGGTGGCTTTGTCTTGCTTTATGAATGAAGAAAGCGCAGCCCAGAGAGGTTCAGTGACTTTCTCAAGGTCACACAGCTGGATTGCTGGGGTTGAAATCCAGAGTCTGTGCTCCTGTCCCCAGAGCATGTGGCCTCATTAGGTTAGGATGAATCAATTCCTTGTCTAGGGCTCTGGAAAATGAGCCTTTTCTGAGACCCTTATAGGCCTCTACCAGAGTGTGTGTTTTTAAATTTGAGAGAGGGTCTTGCTAAGTTGCTTAGGCCCTCGCTAAGTTGCGGAGGCTGGTTTTGAACTTGCGATCCTCCTGCCTCAGCCTCCCCAGCGGCTGGGATTAGGGTGTGCCGCCACACACCCGGCTCCTGACCATTTGTGTTTCCCGCTAGAGCTCCATCTAGAGCCCTGTCCCTGACCCTGCACCGCCAAGCCTCCTGAGCTGCTGGGAATTTTCCTGGCGCCTGCCCCTGTGCCTGCAGAGAGTCCGGGCCTCATCTCACCCCGAGACGCTGCAGCTCCTAACTGGGCAAACCAGACCGACGGCAGCAGCGGCCCGGGCTCCCCGGCAGAACCCCGGACCCACACGCCCAGTGCCACTCGCAGGGCCCCTTTGTGCAAGACTGGCTCATGGCTGCCCCACCCAGAGAAGCTGGCGCTGGGGCCTGCCCTGCATCACCATGCCCTGTGACCCTCTTTCCTTTCCTCCGCTCCTCCCCCAGCACTGGGAGCTGAACCCAGGGTGCTCACCCCTGAGCCATGTCCCAGGTCCTTTCATTTTTTCTTTTGAGACAGGGCCTTGCTAGATTGCCCAGGCTGGCCTCAAAGTTGCTATCCTCCTGCCTCAGCCTCCCAAGTTGCTGAGATCACAGGCATGAGCCACTGCGCTTGGCTCCCTTGTTGCCACAGCCTGCCCCCAGCAACTCATGGGTGTGACTGTTACTTAGAGCCGGGCCCATGTTGGGTGGTCTCCTCCTCCTCCTCCTCCTCCTCCCCAGCATTCTCCCAGCTCACACTTGGAAAGCACTCGCTAGGTGCCAGGTGCTGGGCCAGCCCTTTACCTGTGTCATCTCATCTCAGCACAATAACCCCACGCGCAGGCGCTACCGTCATCCACGCTGGGGTACTGCCTGGCGCGTGGGAGGCTCTGGGTTCAATCCTTGCACCACGTAAAAGTAAACCAAACAAAGGTATTGTGTCCATCTGCAACTAAAAAGTAAATCTTAAAAAAAGAAAAGAAAAAGAAAGGTGTGTGGGCCCCGGCTCTGGGTGCTGGTGCTGGGGCTTGTCAAATCACCTGCTTGGAGGGGCAAGGTCTCGGGTAGCGGCCTTAGGCGCCATGTCCGGCCGCAAAGACGGCAAGAAGCCCCTGACCCAGCCTAAGAAGCAGGCCAAGGAGACGGTGAGGAAGAGGAGGCCTTCGAACAGAGACAGAGGAGCCGAAGCCAAGGCCGCGGGGAAGGCCCAGCCACAGGCGGGGGGAAGAGATCTGGCAAGAGTGAGCCTTCTCTTGTGGCTGAAATGACGGTGGCCAGTGAGCCCGCTCCTATTCCGACGCCAGGACCCGCGGCACAGCTTCCGCCACCTACAGCTGCAGCGAAGTGCTATGTGGCGTCTGTTGTAAACTTAAGAATGAACTTTTGTAAAAATAATAAATAAAAAATAATTAAATAAATAAATAAACTGCCTGCTTGCTGATTGCCCGTCACCACGGATGGCAGGACTGTGCCTGCCTTCACAGAGTTTCAGCTCCAGAATCCAGTGCTAGCCCAGGACGGCACCTGATGGACAGTCTGCAGGGGCGGATGGAGGGGCTGGGGGGCTGGGGGAGGGAGGGAGGGAGGGAGGGAGGGGAATGGAAGAGTAAATGTGAGGGGTGGATGGATGGGTGGATGCACAAATGGACAGATGGATGGATGGATGGGTGGATGGATGGGTGGATGGGTGGATGGATGGGTGGATGGGTGGATGGATGGGTGGATGGATGGGTGGATGGGTGGATGGATGGGTGGATGGGTGGATGGGTGGATGGATGGGTGGATGGGTGGATGGGTGGATGGGTGGATGGGTGGATGGATGGATGGATGGGTGGATGGATGGACAGGTGGATGGATGGATGGATGGATGGATGGATGGAGGGTGGATGGACAGATGGATGGATGGATGGATGGATGGATGGATGGATGGATGGAGGGTGGATGGACAGATGGATGGATGGATGGATGGATGGATAGATGGGTGGATGGGTGGATGGATGGGTGGATGGGTGGATGGATGGACAGATGGGTGGATGGATGGGTGGATGGATGGGTGGATGGGTGGATGGATGGGTGGATGGGTGGATGGATGGGTGGATGGGTGGATGGATGGATGGGTGGATGGATGGGTGGATGGATGGGTGGATGGGTGGATGGATGGGTGGATGGGTGGATGGGTGGATGGGTGGATGGGTGGATGGATGGATGGATGGGTGGATGGATGGACGGGTGGATGGATGGATGGATGGATGGATGGATGGATGGATGGATGGATGGAGGGTGGATGGACAGATGGATGGATGGATGGGTGGATGGATGGGTGGATGGGTGGATGGATGGGTGGATGGGTGGATAGATGGACAGATGGATGGATGGATGGGTGGATGGATGGACAGATGGATGGGTAGATGGATAGACAGATGGGTGGATGGGTGGATGGGTGGATGCACAGATGGACAGATGGATGGATGGATGGGTGGATGGATGGGTGGATGGGTGGATGGATGGATGGATGGGTGGATGGATGGAGGGTGGATGGACAGATGGATGGATGGATGGGTGGATGGATGGGTGGATGGGTGGATGGATGGGTGGATGGGTGGATGGATGGACAGATGGATGGATGGATGGGTGGATGGATGGACAGATGGATGGGTAGATGGATAGACAGATGGGTGGATGGGTGGATGGGTGGATGCACAGATGGACAGATGGATGGATGGATGGGTGGATGGATGGGTGGATGGGTGGATGGATGGATGGATGGATAGATGGATGGATGGAGGGTGGATGGAGGGTGGATGGACAGATGGGTGGACGGATGGATGGATGGATGATGGATGGGTGGATGGACAGATGGACAGATACATAGATGGATGATGATGGACAGATGGATGGGTGGATGGATAGACAGATGGGTGGATGGATGGATAGGTGGATGGACTGATGGACAGATACATAGATGGATGGTGATGGACAGATGGGTGGATGGACAGATGGATGGAGGATAGATGAATGGAAGGGGGTGGAAGTACGATAAATGAATGAATACAAGTGAAAAATAAGAGCAGGACTAGCAGGCATCAGCTCCTCCACCCCCAACCACCCGCTCAGCAAAGGGGAGGGAGCTGGAGGTAGTTTCTGTGTAACTGGGAAGTTCCCTGGCACGGCCCCCAGCCCACGGAGAGGAGTCTGTTGACATCTTTGGGGCAGGAGGGAAGGAGGGTGGCGGTCCCATGAGCCCCGCGGTAGTTTGACAGAGCGGCGATGGGAGCTGACGTCTCTCTCCCGGAGCCACCACCTTCTAGGGGATCCCCTCTGCTGGGCCCTTGCTCTGTGTCTCCAGGTGAGGGGGGGCACATAAAAGGTACCCAGTGCTGAAGCCCCCTCCAGGGAGGGGCCTGGGGACAGAGCGGAGCTCTGAATGGCGTGGACCCCCCCACACTCCCTGCAGGAGACTTCTGGAGCACCCCCCCCCCGCCGGGGCTTTAAAGTTTGTTCTCCAGCATATTTCGGAGACCTCCGGCTGACCACAAGTCCTCCTCCCTTGTGAACAGTGGCTTCAGCCACCGGATTCCGGGGTGAGAGCAGTGGGAAGAGTGCTCCCCCACTATTCCCTGGGCAGAGCTGGGCTTCCCAGTTTCCTGTGGGGGAGGCAAGACTCAGGGATAAAATAGCCCAGCAGTCCCAGGAGATAAGGCCTAGACGTGTGAGGCCCAGTTTCCTAGTTTACAGAACAACTGTAAGAAGGAGAAGAGCAGTCGCCTGCAGTCCCAGAGACTCGGGAGGCTGAGGCAGGAGGATCACAAGTTCGAGGCCAGCCTCAGCAATTTAGTGAGACTCTGTTTCAGAAACAAAAAGTTGGGGGAGGCTGGGGATGTAGCTCAGGGTGTTCAACCCCAGTAGCCCCCCACACACACACACACACACAAAATCAGGGGCAGAGAGAGAGGAAGGACCAAAGACTGGGAAGAACCCTGTGGGCCCTGCCCTCTTAGAGACAGCCACCTGTCTGAATGGGACTGTCACTGTGCTCCAGGACAGCACACTGAGGCATCCTGCCATTCTGGAGCTGGTCCATTTGCCAGATACAGAGCACCAGGACGGCTCTGGTGCACGGCAACGCTCTTCCCTTTACTGAGCACCTACTATGCACCAGGTTTAGTGACCATCCCACAGGAACTCACTCAACCCGCGGTGACTCAGGACCGTCCCCCTTTGCAGGGGTGCAGATGAAGACAGTGACACCAAGCTCTCCCCACCGGGAGGCACAGAGCTTCTGACCCTGAAGTCCATCCTGGTCCAGGTAGGGGGGACCTGCAGGCCTCTGTCCCCACAGACGGCGAGCACAGCCATCCTGGGTCTACTCCAGAGATGCCCCCCCCCCCCAGCCCGGGGTAGAAGCAGGATCTGGAGGCCATCGCTCCAGTCTCTGCCAGCCCCAACAGGAGCCAAATTCCCCTACTTCCTGGGCTTTGTGGCCAGGCAGGGAGGGAGGGAGAGGGGAGCGGGCAGGAAGCCCACAGGGCCCGGGTGGCAGGGGACCCGCAGGAGCAATCCAGAGATTTTCAGAGCTGAGTGATCGCAGCCAGCCCCTCCACCCCAGGAGGGGGAACTGGCCCAGAGAGGGCAAGGGTCTGCTCAAGGTTGCAAAGGGCATGATGGATGGAGTGGGGAGGAGGGGCCGCCTCCGGGCTCGAGGCCCAGGTCCCTCCCCCGGGCGCTGGGCCCCAACCAGCCCCGACATGGGAACCTCTTTTATCAGATGGAAAAAAATGCTTATCAGATTTACTTGCTCAGGGGGAAAGAGCAGGGGAGAGAGAAGGAGCCGGGGGCGGGGCAGGGGTGCCCCCAACCCTGCTGCTCCCTCCCGCCCGCCGCTGGGGCCTCACGTGTCCCTGCAGGGCTGTGGCCAAGCTGGGCCTGGCTGGGCCAGGAGGAGGGACCAGGGATCCCTGTGGAGCAGGTTGCAGTGTGGCCAGGAGAGCTGGTCACTGTGCCTCTGTTCCCCAGACAAGGAAGGTCCGGAAGGGGTTCTCCCGACTCTGCTGGAGGGCAAGGTGGGAAGAGGCGGCACCTGGCCGCCTGCCACAGGTGCACCTGCCACACGCCCGGGACTGTTCCCTGCAGCCTGGCCTCCTGCAATCCAGGGTCTGGGCCTCTAGGCCTGCTCACCGCTGGCACCTGGGAACCCCGGGGAGCCCTGGGACACCCCCATTCCCGGGGGAGTGCTGGCCGTGGTGGGGTGCCCACTGTGCAGACAGACAGACGGGCCTCAGACCCCTGCTCCCACCTGCTTCCCTGTGGCCTGGGGGGCTCCGTCTCAGCCTCCCCCCTCGGCCCGGCTGACTCTGCCTGTCAAGGTGACCTGAGGGGTCAAGTCAAGGCTCCCGCAGGCACAGAGGGACTTGGGGACACTGTCGGGCGACTCCTTCTCTCTGCACGTTGGGGTTTAAAGGGGACTTCCAGCCAGGACCGGGCATGGGCCTGGGTGGGTCGCAGGGACTCAGCCAGCAGCCCCTGCCCCCAGCAGGGTGACCAGGCCCCGCGTGGCCCAGCGGCTTGCCTGAAGTCCCAAGTTAGAGGTGAAACAAGACCAGAAACCCACTGCAGCCCATTCCCGCCCGGGGGCAAGAGACGGAACAGAGGTCCACCAAGCGGCCGCGGCAGTGACCACACTGAGAACATAACGTGTGACCGTGGACGGTGACTCGGGTGAGAGCTCAGGCCTGCTGTGACTTCAGTGCCACTGACCAGCTGTGCAATCCTGGGGGAGAGACTTCACCTCTCTGAGCCTCAGCTGCTTCATCGGTGAGACGGGGCTTGTCAAGAGACTAGAGAAGCCATGGCCTGCAGGATGCCAGGCACCATGCCAGGCACCACGCCGGGCACTTGGTGGTGCCCAACAGGGGGAGCTGTAGCTACGGTGGCAGTGCTGTAGCTGACATCATCGTTGTTATAGCATGGTCACTAGTAGAGGGGGACAACAGGGTCACCTCAGCCACCACCTGTCCGCATGACTATTCTAGAGAGGAAGTCCTGGCAGGAGACAGAGCGGACCCTTCTCTCGTCTTCCAGCTGAGAGGGATGAGAACAGGGCTAGACCTGTCCCATCCACAGGGCCCTGTCAGCCAGCTCTCCGTTACTATGACAAACTACCAGAGATCATCCATATAAAAAGATGAAAGGTTTATTTTGGCTCCTAGTTTGAGGTTTTGGTCCATGGTTGGTTGGGCCCAACTGGAAGGACCCCACTCAGAGGAACACAGCCCTCAGGGGACAGAGAGAACGGGTGGCCCGCAGTAGAGCCTCAGGAGACCCTGATTTAGGGGCTGAATGCTGGGCCCCTCTCTCTTTCCTCCAGGATCTCTGTTCCAGAATTCTGTGGAGGAAAAAAGCACAGAGAGGAGGTGCCAACCTGGGTGTGGACACACTCTGTGAAGAGCAGGAGGGAGGGTCTGATGCTGCCACCTCTCCACTGTGGGACCTCAGGCAGGTCACCTGACCTCTCTGAGCCTCTGCCACTCCACAGTGGGGACAGGCATTATGGGGATGGCCATTGGTGGTGCTCTGCCCAGCTCCCCGGGCTGTGGTGCACCGCACCCTCAGGACAAGGGACGTGGGCTGGCTTTGTAAACTGTGACATGCCTTAGGACAGGCTCGCCCTTGTTGATCACCAAGATGAGCCAGGCAGGCGGAGACGAAGGGCATCAGAGGTCACTCCAGACGTGACAGAAGGAAGAGGCTCGGGCCCCAGGTCCCCCTGTGTCCCTCTGTCACCCTCACCAGCCACCTCCTTTGCCCCGGGGACTCAGTGGACACCACTGTCAGTGTGGGTGAGACCCTGGGCCGGCTGCTCGGACCTTCCCTGGCTCTCGACACACCCCGCCCTGGGAGTCGCTGGCCATCGGCCCTGGACTCTGGCCTCGGGGGCCTCTGTGAGGGGTGGGATGAATGAAGCAGGGGAAGGGACAAAGACAGTCACATGGTCACCAAAGTGTCCACCCTGCAGACTCAGCCTCACCAGGCTCAGCAGGACCCTGTCCCCATCCCTGCTGAGCCTCATCCCCTCGTGGCCTCAGCCAGCTTCTTTGGACCCAGTTTTGCCTGGGTTCAAATCCCAGCTCCCCTCTTTTCAAGCTGTGTGATCTTGAGTAAGTTACCCAACCTCTCTGTGCCTGGTTTCTCAACTATAAGAGTGACAAGAATCATACTCATCTCAAGAGGGTGTCAAAGGGTTACCCGAGCTCATAAACCCACCAAGCTTGATAACAAAATACCTGGCACCAAGCAAAACGCAGCAAGCTTTGGAACATGGGTCCCTGGACCTCGGCCACCAAGCAGAAGAGGCTGCCCTCAGAGCAGCGAGCTCTCCATCCCTGGGGATAGTCAAGCTGTGGCTGATCCACCACCTGTCAGGGATCTGTGGCCAGGACAGCCTGGTGACCTTTAGCACGGCTCCCAACTGTGAGCCAACCTCTGCCTGGGAAATCGCTCAGGGCGCCAGGAGGGAGGGGGCTGCAGGGGGAGAGCGGGCAGCAGCCGGCAGGGAGGGGGGCCAGGCACCCACCACCAGCTCAGCCCGTGACCCTGACCTCCTCCCGGGACTCAGAGCCTCGTCCTGCGGTGCACCCTGTTGACCTGGTGTGCTGTCCTGAGCTGTCACCTCAGCTCAGTGGCCCTCAGCAGGGAGTGAGCGGGGACTTCCCCAGCAGGCTCCCTGGCCCTTCCTCCCCCCAGGCCGCCCCACCTGCCCGCTAGCCACAGGGTCAGGGTCATGGCCACGGAGGAGGCCACCAGTGCGGTTTCTCCAAGCCCGTCCCAAGGTGTCCCCAATCCCCACTGCCACCTGGCAGGGAGCACGGTGTCCCTGGGCCCGGAGCACACGGATGTCAACGCGGCAGAGACCCCGGTACCCCACCACGAGGCGGTCCTCTCCCACTTGGCAAGGGGGGGGCGGGGGGAGCTGACCTGGTCCTCGGCGTCCAGATGTGGACCTGGGAGAAGGCAGGCTGTGAGCGGGAGGACGCAGCTCAGGGAAGGGTCCCGCAGGGCGAAGCAGCAGCTGGCACAGCGGGCGAGGCCAGGGTGGCTGCACTGACTCGCGGCCTCGGCGGCGCAGACCAGGTGTGTGAGTCACTCACCGGCTAGACCTGCCGGGCGGGCGGGCGGGAGGGCGGGAGGGAGGGAGAGCCCAGGGCCAGGAGGTGGCCTGGCCCACGAGGACGGGCCAGGCTGAGTCAGGCCGGGCCCCGCTGGGCTGGGCCAGGTGGGGCGTCCATCGGCCTGACCTGGGAGGCCCAGGAAGTTGGCTGGATGAGGCGGAGCTCAAAGAGCAGGGGCCGGTCAGGGGTGCTGAGCAGCAGGACTCAGCTCTGCCTGCGGTCGGTCCCAGGATAGGGCGCAGGACACAGGCTCAGGGGAGAGTCTGAGGTCCACCGTGGGCCCGGACACGTTTAACCAGAGAACGTGGAAGGGGACGCGCATGGGTTGAACTTGGAAAGACCCAGGCTTGAACCCCAGCCCTCGCTGTGTGACCTCGAGTAAGTGGTCTGGTCTCTCTGAGCCTCAGTTACCTCCTGGTTCAGCAGGGATCATAATAATGAGGTTCTGAGCTGAACAGTTGTCACGGAGTGGAGTGAGACTGTGTAAAGAAAGGGTTCCTGGCCCCCCGGGGACAGGCAGTAAGGGTGGCTCTGGTGACAAGGCTCCTCTTCAGGACAGCAGGGTCAGCCAGCCCCCCAGGGGTCCGGCCGGGTCTACATTCCCGTGGTCCGTCACCCCCAAATTTTACCAACATCTGAGCTGATTAACAGCAATGGTGTCTGGACATCAGGAAAAATGTCATTTAATAGAAACAGACAGCCCATCCCATGTACCCCAGAAAAGCCAGGACAGGGACACAAGGACAGAGCAGCCCCTGCACTCAAAATACCTCAGGCCTGGCACAGGGCACTGTGACTCCAGCTACTCGGGAAGCGGAGGCAGGAGGATGAAGGCAAGCTGGAGGCCAGCCTCAGCAACTTCGCAAAACCCGTCTCGAAAACTAAGGAGGGCATGGGAGGCAGGTCAGCGTAGAGCCCCTTCCTAGCAGGTGGGCAGGCTCGGGGCCGGCGCCATCCCCAGCACGGCCACACAGCACAATAAATAAAAGCACCCACGGCCCCGTGTTGCTGGGGCCAGGCTTCACACTCCGCCAGGCCAGGGCACCTGCAGTCAAAGCCTCAGGAACTGAGGTCAAGGTCAAGGTCAGAGAGCGGCAAGCCTGGGGCCAACCCTGGCCGGACCCTGTCTTTATAAGCAGGTTCACATTTGATAGTTTCTCCCCTCGGCAGCTATTTTGGGGACACACAGCGCAGCAGCCAGCAGTGACGGTGACCTGGGGGCCTGCCAAGCCCCCGCTGTTCCTGCCAGGCCTCTGGATTTAGATGACGGTGACCGTGATCCTGGTCACTGTCTCCACAAGGAGACACCGCACCACCAAGGCTCCTGAGACTTGCCCAAGTTCCCACAGAGTGTCTGCGCCGACAGGTGCTTTCTTGATTTCATTATTGATTGATGATTGATTGATTGATTGTTCTGTGCGGATTGAACCCAGGGGTGCACTACCGCTAGCTACATCTCCGGCCCTTCTGATGTTTGATTTTGAGACAGGGTCTTGGCTAAGTGTCTCAGGCTGACCTTGACCTATGATCCTCCTGCCTTGGCCTCCAAGTCCCTGCGGTGCAGGTATGTGTCACCCACCGTGTCACCGCACAGGAATCCAAAGCTTCGGGTTCCACCAGTCACCCCAGTGAGCAAGCCCTTGCTGGACTGAAAAGGTCCAAAGCCTGGAAGAGGAGGTGTCAGCGTGACTGACCGGCCGTCCTCCCGGGAGGCCATGCACCTGCAGACAGAGTCACGTGGCCTGGGTTGGGTCCCGGCTCCATCTGTGGCATGGGAACCGGAGAGAGGGTGCAGGAGGTTGAGGAGTTGGTCGGCGTAAGGCATCGGGAATTCCACTGGGCAGCCAACCCTCCGCTGTCACCAGGTGCACTGTGATTGTCATTGCTATTAATGCCGGGAGTGTGACCAAGGGGGCGGGAAGGGGGAAGAGTGGCCACTCCACCTGCAGAGGTCACGGGGGGGGGCTCTCCCCTTGAAAGGTCCTGGACAGAGGGGAGGCCTGGCCTTGGTTCCCTGGTTCCGGGCCTTGCCAGGAGGGAGCCCCCCACCCCTGCTGCTCCTGCCCTTAACCCCAGGGAGGGGAGGCCGGCCCTGCCGGGTCACTCTTATTTCCTGCCACACCCTGGGGCCACCGCCCTTCCATCTCAGCCCACCTGCAGGGCAGCTGGCCTTCCGCCCCAGCAGCAGCAGCACCACCAATGGTCAGGGGCCCAGAGCAGCGAGCAGGAGGGCCCAGGGTCACCCTTTGTGTCTTCCTTTGGAACCTGGACCAGACCCCATCGTGTGAAGGCTGGAAAGACCTCTAGGCTCTCTCTACTGCCCTCTGGGGACAGGGGTCTCCTCTTGTCCCTCTTTCCTCCACCCCACCCCCAAGGCCAGGCGGCCAGGTGGCCAGGCGGCCAGGCGGCCAGGTGGGGCTGAATATAGCAGAACCAGTGAATCCACCTCCTCACCTTGACTTTTTTTCGTTTTAAGAAAGGGGGTCTCCGTACATTACCTAGGCTGGCCTCAAACGCTATCCTCCTGCCTCAGCCTCCCGAGTAGCTGGGATCACAGGTGTGGACCACGGCGCCTGCCCACCTCCCCTTCTTTCCCTTCCCTGTGGGTCACTCTGTGGGGAGACTCGCTTTCCCAGCTGTGGCGTTTCTAAGCAACGTTCTGCCTGGCGAGGTGGCTAGAGAATGCTTTGGGGCGCGTGTTCACCAACAGAAGCCACGTGCACCCCCAGCTGCTCCTTCATGCATTGAGACAGCACCCAGAGCCCCACTCAGCAAGCCTGCACGGGCCTGGTCTTCCTGGCCATCTGGACAGGGCCTCAGAGCTGGAGGCCACTCTTGATGCACAGCAGTAGTGTCCAAGAGCCCGTGGTGTGCCAGACCCTCTGCCCGTGGTGTGCCAGACCCTCTGCGCCTCCCCAGGACAGAGGAAGAGGCTGAGTCCCTCCCATCCTGGGTCCTTACCATCCCCCTCCCCACACCCAGCACCAAGCGAGGCTCAGTAAGTGCCAGCTAAGAGTGGCACTGTCCCCCAGTCTGTCCTGTCCCCCTGTCCCCCATCCGTCAACCTTGCACCGCAGAGAAGCTGCAGCAGAGAAGTCTGAGCTGGTGGAGTTGTCCTGCTCCTGGAAGATGCTCAACAGCACCCGGGCCTCTGTCAGGTCGGTGGCGGTGACTCAGGAACAAAGCACCAAGCAGCCCTCCCCCCACAGAAACACCCACAGGCACAGGAGGGGGAGGGGGACACCACCTGTCAATCAGCAGGGTCTCGGCCAACCCTGGATCTCAGCCAGCCCCCCCCAACTCCACTGGGACAAGGGACTCTAAATATCCCTTTTCCTGTCCCAAGGCCTTCCCTTCCTGCTGAGAACCCCATAAAATCCCAGGCGGGTGGTCAGCCCCGCGGTCTCTCCTTGACCCTCCTCCTGTCCCCCCGGTGGGTTCCGCCCGGAGTGAGTCTCCACACAGCCTCCTTCAGCGGCCGTTTTAAACCTGCCTCCTCTTGGTTGCCGCCTTGCCTGCCTTACAGCCTCGGCCCCCCAGATGCCAGAAGGATCCCCCAAATGTCCAGAGACACTGATGAATGCTCGGGGACAGAGGGGTGGGGTGAGCGGCCCCCTGCCGAGACCCCTGCCCACCACCGTCCCTCCCACACGATTCCTGTCTCCTCTTCCTGAGAAGCGCCATGGGGGCCATTGGCTGTTTTGTGAACGAGAAAACCAGGGCTTGGTAATGTCGAGAGGCGCGTCCCCCCACCTCATGTCTCCAAGTTCAAGTCGCTCCGCAGAGGGAGGGTGCTGGGCAGAGGTGGGCTGGACAGGGCCACCGCTCCCAGGAGGGGGCTCAGGAGCAGCTGGCAGGACTCCCTCCTCCCACCCCAGCCAGCCCGATGCTGGGCAGGTCTCCAGGCCAAGTCCAGAGGTGGCCCAAGAGGCCGAGGAAGGAGGATTGCAAACTGAAGGCCAGCCTCAGCAACTTAGAGAGACCCTGTCTCAAAACGATACAAAAAGGGCTGGGGATGGAGCTCTGGGGTAGAGGGTCCCTGGGATCCATCCCCTGCGCAAAAATAAGAAGAGAGGGAGGGGCCAACCAGAGCCTCCCCCAATAGGACCTCAAAAATCAGCCAGAAGCACAAAACCTGCAGGGACCGTGACATTAAAACAGCATCTTTCTCAGTCTTGAGGCTGAACACGTTAAACAGCTTCATCAGAGCAGGACTGTCTCCATATGGGGGTGTCCCCCACCCTACTTTCTTTTTCCTTTTTTGTACCTGGAATGGAACCCAGGGGCATGTCACTGAGCCACATCCCCAGCCCTTTCTTTTTCTAATTTGTTTAGTTGTAGTTGGACACAACTAAAACTTATTTTTATGTGGCGCCGAGGATCGAACCAAGTGCCTCACACGTGCAAGGCGATCGCTCTGCCACTGAGCCACGACTCCAGTCCTTTTTTTTGAACTTGCAATCCTCCTGCCTCAGCCTCCCCAGCTGCTGGGATTGCAGGTGTGCGCCCCCGTGCCCCGCCCCACTTTGTTCCTTATTGTTGGGGCGTTGCCAGATTCTGTTTCCTCCCCCCAAATAAAATCCTCCTTCAGCCCCACTGTCGAGGATGGATCCCAGGTCCCGTGTTGACACCGTATGGCCACCCGTGCCGCACACGTCACAGTCACCTTCCCGCCTCAGAAACCTAGAACTGGGCCTCTGCTGCTCACGGGACCTGAGCGCCTGAAACCCAGAAGCAGCAAGGTGACCGCCCTCTGCCACAGTCGGGAAGTCCAGCCTCCGCCAAGAGCGGAGGTGAGGCAGTGCTGCGTCCCTGAGGGCCTACAGCTGGACAGAACACAGCACCCGCCCGTGGACAGTTAACAGAAGCCCTGCGGCCATCCTGACGTGGGTGGCAGCGTGGGCGGGCCTCGAAAACCTACATGGACTCAGCCAGACCCCGAGGGTCACCTGTGCAGGATTCCAGCCCTGAGAAGAACCCAGAGGTCAGAATCCCACAGACAGAAGCTGGGTGTGGTGCAGCCTGTCATGCCAGCACCTCGGGAGGCTGAGGCAGGAGGATGCAAGTTTGAAGCCAGCCTGGGCACCTTAGCAAAACCCTATCTCAAAATTCAAAAAAAAAAAAAAAAAAAAACTTGAGGGGGCTATAGAGAATTGAACCCAGGGGCGCTTAACCACCGAGTCACACCCCCAGCCCTCTTTTGAGTACATTTTAGAGTTGCTTTGGCCTCACTAAGATGCTGAGGCTGGCTATCCTCCTGCCTCAGCCTCCCTACCAAGGGGGCTCCCAGGCATGAACTCATGTGTCCAGCTCAAAATAAAAATTTAAAAAGGGCTTGGGGTGTGGCTCACAAGTAAAATGCTCCTGGGTGCAATCACCAGTGCAGAGCAGAACAACAACAATAATAAACAACCTTGATGTGACCTCTGGGGACCATTGTTTCTGGGAACACATCACCTTCTGCCCAGGTCAGCCCCTAAGGGCCAGGTACTTTGATGCCCCAAGTGTGTCTGCCCAGCCCTGAACAGCACCGTCCTCTGCACATTTATTTAAAAATGCTTCAAGCCCAGGGCTGGGCATGTGGCTCAGCGGTAGCACGCTCGCCTGGCATGCGCAGGGCGCTGGGTTCGATCCTCAACACCACGTAAAAAAATAAAGATGTTATGTCCACCGAGAACTAAAAAATAAATATTAAAAAATTCTCTCTCTCTCTCTCTCTTAAAACCAAAAAAAAATGCTTGAAGCTCAGCCAGGGCCTTTGGTGGGAGGAACCTCTCTCCATCCTCACCGCGGGTTTTATTCCCTTTTGCAGAGTCACAAGACCAGTTACGGGTCACACCCTGTTTGGAAGCCCGTCCGCGGCAGGAGGGACATGCTGCCAAAACTCCAGGTTCCTGGAAGAATCCCATCGACTTTACAGTCATGGGCTGGGGCTGGACCATCATCCAGGAACCGGGCAGAGCTCCACACAGAAATCACTTTACATAAATCTCCCAGCAAGCTGGGCACCACGGTGCAAGCCTGTGACCCCGGCTTCTGGAGGGTAAGGCAGGAGCATCACAAGTTGGAGGCCAGCCTCAACAACCTAATGAGATCCGATCTCAAAAATAAAAACGGCTGGGAATGTAGCCCAGTGGTAGAGCAGCTCTGGGTTCAGTCTCCAGATGAGGAAACGGAGACTCAGAAAGGTCAAGTGACTTGCCCCAAACCACACAGCTAATAAATGGGAGGGCTGTATTTGAACCCAGGTCCTCGGAGCTAGGTAGGTCTCCACTTGGGGACCAGGATTGAGGCTGCTAATGGCGGGTGGACTAGAGGTGGGGTGTCCAGCTTCTGGGCTTGGGGTTCTTCTGGCTTTGCACTGGTGATTGAACCCAGGAGCATTTTACTTGTGAGCCACACCCCAACCCTTTTTTAAATTTTTATTTTGAGCTGGACACATGAGTTCACGCCTGGGAGCCCCCTTGGTAGGGAGGCTGAGACAGGAGGACAGCCAGCCTCAGCAACTTAGTGAGGCCAAAGCAACTCCAACCTTCTGGGTCACCTTGCAGCCTTGAGAGCCGAGATAGTCAAGGCTGTGAGACGCACTGAGCACGTGGCGGGGGTGGGGGTGGGGGGTGACACAGGGACTCCCACCCCCCCATCACCCCCTTCAGCTTTTGCAAACAAGGCTGAGGCCAGAGGCCCCTTTGCAAATGAGATGGACCCCATTTGCTCCCATTTGCCCTGTGACAAGCCACTGGGCGGGGCCAGCCCAGGGCTGATGGCCCTTGGTGCCCTCTTCCTGCTCAGACGGGGCACAGGGCTCCTCTGCCTCCAGGCCTCCAGCCAGGCAGCTCTGAGGGTACCCAGCCCAGGAGGAGCTTAACCATCCAGCGGAGGGACGAGGCCTGTCATTAGGGAACAGATCAAACAAAGCCAAGTTTGAATCCAGCTTCGGAGCCAGCGGGCGACCTCAGGCAAGCCACTTGACCCCGTGACCTCTGCACTCACCTGCAAGAGGGAGAATGGGCTCCTTCCTGGGCAGCCCTGGGTGCGGCTTTGGAGGCCACTCACGGGGCTCCTAGGGGGTTATTATCTTCTTGTGTGTTGTTTTATTGTCCTAGGAAAAGCTTCAGATGTCGGGATAGACTCGGACTTACTTTTGAGTCAAGTCTCCATAAGGGATTAATTGGTCTCCTCCGAAGCCTTCACCGCGTCTCACACAGCGCCGCCGTGGATCTGTGTGCGCTTGGATCTCCATCTGGGCCCTTACCTGTTGGCACTCCCGGCAGGGCTCACCTGGGTCCCCACCGTCTGACCCAGGGCCCCCCCACACAGCAGGAGGTTACTGAAGACTCACTGAACAAAGGAGTGTCATAAATTGAGGCAAGAAAAGGTGAGCACCACCCGTAGGCCCAGGTACACCGATAATGGCGAGGCTAATGGCAAAAGATTCCTGTCATTGAGGCGGACCCACTGGAACCCTCTGTGGGGCCAAGTCAATTCAAAGTGTGTGGGAGAGCCGAGTGCGGTGGCGCACCCCCGTAATCCCAGCAGCTTGGGAGGCTGAGGCAGGAGGATGGCAGGTTCAAGGCCAGCCTCAGCAACTTAGTGGGACTGGAGCCGTGGACTTCCAAGCCGAGCTTTCAGTTGCCAGTGCCTGCCCTGCCCAGTCTCTCCTCCCTGGCACAGTGACCAGGCAAAGTGCCAAGGTGGGGACTTCTCCAGCAAGAGAGGCTACAGTGACCACAGCTCCTAGCCACCTGCTGTGGACAAGCAGAAAGAGCAAGATGTAAGGGCTAGGGACAAAACCGATCAATCAAGAATTAGAACTTGGTGGCTTCAATATGTCATTAAGATTTTTTGGTGCATGTGATGCTGGGGATTGAACCCAGGTCCTCTCACATGCTAAGCAGGCGCTCTGCCACTGACTCGAACCCCCCCCTCACAGAGACCTTAAGATTTGGCGGTACAATGCCACAGGCACACTCCGGCTGACACAGTCCATGTCAGGCACAGTGCTCAGTACTTCACATGCTCAGTACTTCATGTGCTCAGTACTTCACATGCTCAGTACTTCAAGTGTATTTCATTTACAACTTGAGTGACTTCTCAGAGACAGATCATTATGGTGCCTGTAGGACAGAAAGACACTGAGCCAGGCGTGGTGGTGCATGCCTGAAATCCCTGTGACTCAGGAGGCTGAGGCAGGAGGATTGCAAGTTAAAAGCCAGCCTCAGCAACTTAGCAAAGTCCTAAGAAACTTCATGAGACCTTGCTTCAAAATAAAAAATAAAACAGGCACCCCTGGGTTTTATCCCCAGTATGAGAGAGAGAGAGAGAGAGAGAGAGAGAGAGGGAGAGAGAGAGAGAAAGAGAGAGGGAGGGAGATTGAGGTTGAGAGAGGGTGGGCAATTGCACCATGATCGTAACTGTGAGTGCCCCCCCAGTGAACTATGGACCAATGCAGACTCACCGGCTGGCAGGACATGCGCATCTGCTGTGCCCGGGAACCTGCAGGTCAGTGGAGTGGCTTCCTTTCCCGACTGATCTCCAGGGAACCCGCCTGCATGGTTCTGCTGCCAGCTGGCTGGCCTGGGTGGCCTTGCTGGGGACACTCTCTCAAGCAAGCTCTCTGGCTCCAGCCCTCCAACCCAGGATCGTGCCCCTCAGTGGTCACAAAGTCCAGCAGAGAGAACAGGAAGTGGGCAGGGCCTCCAGAGACCCTGCCTGCAAGCCCATGTCCTCACCGCCTTCTGCGGGGCGCAGTGAGGAGTAGAGAGCAGCCTCTACAGCCATGCGAGAAAGGAAACGCGGTGGCCACTTTGGATCACACGGTGGCCAGCCCAGGACTGCAGCGAAGACCCGTCCCTCTGCTCTGGTGCCGGCCATCCTGTCTCTGGTCCCAGCTGAGGCGCCAACAGGCCCTGGGCTGGGCACCCAGCTCTTGGCCCCTTCCAGCTGGGCGCAGGCCTGCAAGGGTCCCCCCACCCACAGCTCTGCCTGGCCACCCGTGCATTTATTAGATTCCTACTGCATCTGCTGTGTCAAGCTCAGCGCCACCCTGGGAAGTCAAGTCACAGCACAAACAGCTGGGACACCCACAGGACATCGGAGGGGGCCCTGGGGCCAGTGGCTTGGCCACACCCAAGAGGCCAGAGATGAGTCTCCTGATCATCACCAGCTGATCACCAGGCAGGGCGCGAACTATCTTCATAGAAGTCAGTGTCATGGCTCAGGGGACAGTCCTGAGGGCCAGGACCACAAAGAGGACCATGCGGTGCATGGGGCAGCCTGGAGCTGTGCACTGAGCAGCACTGTCCGGCCGCGGGCACTGTGGGGACAGCGGCACTGGCCACAGTCTCGTGTGCCCCTCCAGCACCCAGAAGTAGCTTCTGGGCCACTGGCCTTGCAGGTGCGGCTTTTTCCCAGGACCACGCAGAGCACGGGAGTCCCCTGCCACTGAGCCGCACCCCCAGCCCTTTACGTTTTTTATTCTAAGACAGGGTCTTGCTAAGTTGCTGAGGCTGGCCTCGAACTTGCGACCCTCCTGCCTGGATTACAGGCCTGAGCCACGGTGACCAGCTGGTACCTGACATTTCAACCCTCCCAGCATCCCTGCGAGGAAACTGAGCTTCAGAGACGCTTTTATGCCACTTGCTCCATGTCACGTGGCCAGTAGGAAGTCAAGACAGGATCCCAAGCAAACTGACTCTAAAACGGGGCCTTCCCCTGCATACCCCCTACTGCAGGCAGCGACTTCTCCACTGGCCCACGGGAAAGAAAGCAGCTCAGGCCACCCCCATGCCAGGGCTGAGAGGCGAACCCAGGCCTTGGTCTGCCAGGCCAGCGCTCTGCCACTGAACTAAATCCCAGCCCCAGAGACCAGGCTTATTGTCCCTGTAATGTGGATGGAGAAAGGGAGGCAGCTGTCCTCCGCCCCCCACCAGGCCCCCTCCCCTCCCTCCCCTCCCCTTCTTGTCCCCCTCCCCTCCCCTACCACTCCCCTCCCCTCCCCTTCCCCCTCCCCTCCCCTTCCCCCTCCTCTCCCCCTCCCCCTCCTCTCCCCCTCCCCCTCCTGGTTAGGCTGTAGGGCAGGCCCACCTCCAGCCTCCCTGCCATCTCCCCTTCCCTCCCCAGAGGGCAGGCTGCTCAGAGAGGCAGTGCAGCCTCAGGGGAGCCATGTTTCCAGTGGCCCCCAGCTCAGGCCGAGCCTCCACCAGTGTGTCCAAGGAGAAGCTGGCCGCTGCTGACCCTGCCCTACCAGTAGCAGGAGACCCAAGAGCCAAGCTGGACCCACCCTACCCTGGACCTGCCATCAGCTGTGATAGGACAGGTGGAAACGGGAGCTTGGTCGTGAGCATCGTCACCAACCGGTAAGGATAATGACCAAGGGCAAAAGCAGCAGCCCGGCCCGTGCCCAGCGCCGACCTTGGTGTTTTGTCTGAGAACTTGTTTTCATTACTGCCCACGACGAGGTGGAACTCATCCTCACCTTACAGATGAGGAAACTGAGACCCAGAGAAGTGCAATCATTAGTCCACGGTCACCTGGCCGGCGGGGGTGGACACGAGGGGTGGACACGTGGCTCCTGGCCAGGCTCTGAACTAGGCACATCACAGGGTCATTTTATTAAAACCTTGTCTCCCAGGGGTAACATAGGCAATTGATAGAAGATAAAAGGGAGGGTCAGATGGAAAGGGGCAAAACCCGAGGTCACAGAACTAGGAATGTCTGACCTCAAGTCCTGGGCACTCGACCAGCAGGTGCCTGATTGTCACAGAGCCACCTTTGTCCAGGGCCTCCTGGGAACCAGGTTGGCCTCCAGGGGGAAGCATGGTGCTCTGGCGCCCTCTGCTGGTGGGAGTGAGAACACCAAGAGGGCTCCACTTGCTTCCAGCCGGCCACCTCCTGAGGGCTTCACCAGGCAAGGGGGACACTGGAGTCAATAAGGCATCCATTCCTGAAGGGCTCTCCTTCCCCTTGGAGGAAATGGAGTGTTTATAAAAGGGTCCCAGGCCTGGGCAAGCCTGCGTAATCCCAGAAGACTTCCTGGAGGCGGTGATGTATTAGGTGATGGGCAGCCCAGCTCAGGAGCTCGGTTCTTGGAGGTCAAAATGACCAAGGTCTAACTGACCAGAGCAACTGGCACAGGTCTCCCTTCTTGTGACGCTAAGAAAGGCCAAGCTAGGCACTGGCAGAGTATTTGCCTACATCCACGAGGATTTCTCCCCAGTACCAGCACTGCAAAAAAAGAAAAGAAAAGCCAAGAATGTTGTCTGAGCTGCACCTTGAAGGACATGGGCCAGAAGGGAGAGAAGAGGCACAGGTGTGAGGGTCGACTCAGCCGAGGCCCTGGGTGTGATCCCCAGCACAACCAAAAACCAACAGCAGCAACAGTCAGTGTTGAATGGCATTTAAAACCAGGAATCAATAAATGGGATGGAATCATACTAAAAAGCTTCTTCTCAGCCAAAGAAACCATCAGTGAGGTGAAGAGAGAGCCTACAGATGGGAGCAAATCTTTACCACACGCAGATCAGATAGAGCGCTGATCTCTAGGGTATATAAAGCACTCAAAAACCTTAACACCCCCCCAAAAAAAAATAATCCAATAATCCAATCAATAAATGGGCCAAGGAACTGAACAGACACTGCTCAGAAGAGGATATACAATCAAACGTATTTTTTTTAAAAAAAGTTCATCATCTTTAGCAATTAGAGAAATGCAAATAAAAACTCTAAGATTTCATCTCGCTCCAGTCAGAAGGCAGCTAACAAGAATACAAACAACAATAAGTGTTGGCGAGGATGTGGGGGAAAGGCACCCTCATACGCTGCTGGTGGGGCTGCAAGTTGGTGCAGCCAATCTGGAAAGCAGTGTGGCGATTCCTTGGAAAACTGGGGATAGAACCACCCTTTGACCCAGCTGTCCCACTCCTCAGTCTATACCCAAAGGACTTTAAAACAGCATCCTACAGGGACACAGCCACATCAGTGTTTAAGGCAGCACAATTGACTGTGGAGCCAACCCAGACGCCCTTCCGTGGATGAGTGGATAGGGAAACTGTGGTGTATCTACCCAACGGAACATTACTCAGCATTAAAAGAGAATGAAACCATGGCATTTGCAGGTGAATGGATGGAGTTGGAGAAGATAATGCAGAGTGAAGTTAGCCCATCCCAGAAAAAAAACAAAGGCTGATTGATTTCTTTGACATGAGGATGTGAACTCATAATGGCTGGGGGGGGGGGCGCTTTTACATCTGAAAGGGGCTGGGTTTCAAGAGGAAGGCCCAGGTCAGACCCTGAGGGTGGCCGGAGGGAGTGGCTGGGCTGAGCAGGTGGGAGGGTGGCCAGATCCCAGAGACTAAACCCTGGTGGAGCGGGAGTAACTGAGCTCCGTCCTTGACCTCACCCTAATGATGGGGAGACTGGGGCTCAGAAGGGGAAGAAGCTTCCTGGAAGGCTCCAGAACACCTGCCTTTTTCTGCTCTCGGTTTCCCGGTCCTTAAAACAAGGAGCAGCAAAAAGATCTTGAGCCCTCTTCATCGGTCACATGCACGGGGCAGACAGGGCCCAGGGGAACGTGGAGATAATGGGAAGTGAGTCGGGGGAAGACGCCTGCCCCTCGTGGGCTGGGGATCGAGGAACCCGGGCCCTGAGCCACACCCCTGCCCCCTGCCTCTGTGTCTCCAGGAAGCTGGCCCCTCTGCTCCCGGAGGAACTGATAGCAGTGCAAGTCTTTTTTACATAAAATGTAGCTCGTGTCCCAGGATTGCAACTGATCTGAAGGTCTGTCTGCACACAAAAGGCTCATCCGCTCCTCTGAGACTCTGTTTCAAAAGTAAAAAGTAAGGGGCTGGGGCTCAGCGGCAGAGCGCTTGCCTAGCGGGCGTGAGGCACTGGGTTCTATCCTCAGCATCATATAGAAATAAACAAAATACATGCATTTTGTCATTTGTTAACTCCAAAAAAAATTTTAAATAAAAAATAAAAAGAGCTGGGGGTGTGGCTCCACAGTAGAGCCCTTACACCATGCCAGAGGCTTGGGTTTCATCTCAGCACCAAAAATGCATTAAAAAATACATAAATCTGTCCTGAGTGGCCACTTAGTCCCAGCGAACTCGCCACCCGCCCCCAAAACAAAAAACAGGAAAGGAGACTTTCACTGGTATCTGGAAGACAGTGAGAGTCAGCATCTCAGCCCTCTCTCTGGGGGACCCGTTGCCCAAAGCTTGGTCCTTGTCAATCCCATAATGAGGAACCTGGTTTTGAGATAAAGAAAAAAAGGCTTATCATTTCGCTAGCAAAGGAGAAAGAATCAGCGGGAACTGGAAGTATCTAAAGAGGTGACTCAGAGAAAATGAGATGAGGGAGGAGAAACCTGGAAGGAGATCAGGGAGGAGAAGGTCAGGGAGAAGATTTGTGAAAAAGAAAAAAAAAATGTGTAAGTTTCAAAGTGACAAGGGACGTGGTCAAAGCCCCAGGGAACCCTGTCACAGACTGACGGGGACTTTGAAGGACTTTTTGTTCATTTTTGGTTGGGGGCTGGGGACTGAAGGTGCCCTACCACTGAGCTGCATCCCCAGCACTTTCTCTTTATTTTATTTTACTTTTTTTTTTTTTTTAATTTGAGAAATGGTCTCACTGGCCTTGAACTTGCCATCCTCCTGCCTCGGCCTCCTGAGTCGCTGGGACTAAGGTGTGCGCACGGAGCAGCTTGACTTTCCGGCTTTATAGAAGCGGGAAAGAGGGTGAGGGCGAGGACCTGAAGGGCTGGACATTTTGCTGCCGGAGCAGGTGACCTTGGCCGGCCAGGGGTCTGGTTGGGCAGTAGCCCAGGGTTGGTCAGGTGGGGCCTCATCACCTGGAGGAAGCTGCTGCCTGAGGGGAAAATCCTTTTTTCTTTCTTTCTTTTTTCTTTTACCCTTTGGCCAATTCTGGGGATGGACCCTCCCCTATGCTAGGAAGAGCTCTGTCATGGCTACCCTAAGTTTGTCCTTGAACTTGCCGTCCTCCTGCCTCGGCCTCCCAAGTGGCTGGGGTCACCGGCCGCGCCACCGTGCCCAGTGGCCAGGGAAGCAGTTGAGACTGATCCCCAGGTGTGGATCCACCAGAACCTCTGTTCCTAGAATCCAGGGTGACCCAGAGCACAGGAGGCCATGCCAAGTTTCCAAGCCCTTGGTGACCTGGGAGGTTTACAGGCCAGGTGGGAGGTCCTGAGGGTAGGTACCACGGCACCAGGTGCAGGTCGGGGGCGGGTGCTCCCCGTACCCCATTCCAACACGTGTAGGTGAGGTTGGAAGGGTCAGGTAGGAGTTGGGGGTCACCAAGATGCTGGGGGCAGGGCAGAAGAAAAGTGCCCCTGGAGGACCAGCTGGGGAGGGGTCACCCGGTCCCTGGTTATGATGAGTCCCGTTGCCATGACAACCCCCGCCATGGAGGACCTAGGGCCCATGACTCCTGCCATAGGCTACAGTGACCAGTGGGACAGTGTTCTCATTGGGCATTGTGAGGTACCCAGTGGGAGCAGGTGGGACAAGGTCTTCACCCAGGTCCATGTAGGGAGGGGACCGCCCCCAGCCCAGCACTGGACACTGATTTCCAGACCTTGGGGCCCTGAGCCTCTTGGCCACTCTGCCTCCGCCTTCACAGATCCGGACTTTGCCTGTTATGTCTGTGTCTTGCTCCATTCTTTATTCTGGACCCCAAGGGCCTGGACCCCAACTGGACACCCCAACAATAACACAAGGGGTTTGCTTGTCCTGACGCCACGGTGCCTCTCTGTAAGCCCCGTGACTCGGGAGGCCGAGGCAGGAGGATCACAAGCTCCAGGCGGGCCTCGGCAGTTCAGTGAGACCCTATCTCAAAATAAAAAGATCAGAAGGACCGGGTGGCAGTGGGTCCCCGGTGAGAGAAGTCCCCACAGTCCCCACGCAAAGACACTTCGCCGGGAGGATTCCGATTTCACTGCACAAGGCTGTGTGTGTGCTTACACAGAACTAGGGGGAGATGGCAGGGCTTAGATACATGGCGGGCCACGCATTTATTGGTAAGTTCTTCCAGATATCAGCTCCCGCGCCCAGGAATTAGTTCTCATTGGGGCTAAGGTTCCCCGCCAGCGAGGTTTGAAATTGGCGCCGGTGGGAGAGTTCCCAGGGGCGGGAACTTTTCGCGCCACTGCAGAAAAGAGGAAGGTAGGAAGAAGAGGTCCTTGGGCGCCATGTTGGGGTTTTTCCCTGGGGTGCGGCTGCCCTTGATCCTTTTCCCAACACCCGGGACAGGTGGTGCCTGGCACATGTGAGGTCTTGGGGTGGAGCACCTCAAAAAATATAGAAAGGGCTAGGGATGGAGCTCAGGGGTGGAGCACCCCTGGGTTCAATTCCCAGTACTGAGAGAGAGAGGAGAGAGAGAGAGAGGAGAGAGAGAGAGGGAGAGGGCCAGACGGGGAAATTCAGTTATTTCTCTAAAGCGGATTTCTCAGAAGTCCAGAGAGATGGCTAGTTTCAGTGTGGAGACACGACATGATGCCGCCGTTACCAGTTCCCTTGAAGGCTGACCAGAGAGTGACCAGGCGAGCGCAGAGCAGAAAGCGAGAAGCTGTATTTAAAGGCTGGGACAGGTTCTCCCGGAGGAAGACGGGACCAGGTGGAATCCCCCCCCTGTTACCTGGGCGACTCTCTTTCACATTCTCCCTCCTCCCGTCTGTGTGTGCGGCTGGGAGATGCCCCGGGAAAGCCAAAAGGCCAGAGGCAGATGGCGAGGGCCAAGGTGGCAGAAGGGGGCCTGATGAACAGCTCCTGTAGGAGGGACAACGGGGACAGTCACCTGAGCAGGGGCAGGTCGTCTTGATAAGGTGGACGGAGGGCTCTGAAGGCATCAGCCTTTCAACCCCTCTCCAACTTCCTGGACTCACTTGATCCCACCTGACTGCAAGTCTATACCGCCTGCCTGTCTGATTCTGGCTTCTGACTCTATTTTGGCCTGGTCTGTTGGGGCCCTGGGCCAGAGCTCAGACCAAGACAATGGAGTGTAAAGTTTTGTGGTTGTTGTTCTTTTCTCTCTTTTTTGGTATGGGGTTTGAACCCAGGGGCACCTGACCACTGAGCCCCACCCCAGCCCTATTTTGTGGTTTCTTTAGAGACAGGGTCTCGCGGAGTCGCTCAGCGCCTCGCGGTGGCTGAGGCTGGCTCTGAACTCCGGATCCTCCCGCCTCAGCCTCCCAAGCCTCTGGGATGACAGGCCTGTGCACTGCGCCAGGCTGTAATGTTTATTTAATGGCGGTTCAGCCTCCTTTCTGTAAAAGCCACCATGAGAGCAGCGTGCGCACACACATCCCGCCCCTCCCAGACGTCCTTAAGAAACATCAGACTTTCTGAGGACGTCAGCACGGTTCAGGGCACACAGCCCCCCAGGCCCCCAGGCTCCCTTCCAACATCGGATTCTGTCCTTTCTACACGGAGGCACCGTCGGGCCCCGGTGCTGTGGCAAAGTGTCGTCACCTGGTGTGGACTCGCCTGGCCGTCTCCCCGGGTGGGCCGTCCCCCCACGGGCTTTGTTTTCCAGAAAGCTCCACCTCACGGGCTGTGGGGGAACTGAGCAGCCTCCAGCCCAGCTCCTGCCCCCGGGGGAAATGGAGCCCCCGCCTTGCCCGGGAGCCCCCATCTGAGCCCCCAACCCGGGAGTCCCGCGGCCATCTGAGGAGGCCGGATCCTGTCCCACGGTCACCTTTCCTTCCCTTCCCTTCGTAGAATCAGACCTTCCTTCATTAAGCAGGTTCTCCCCGGCCTGTGGTCACTGTGGTCACCTCCTCTGTACCTGAAGGACCAGGTAGTTCCCGTCCCCAGGGCCCTGGTGACTTCAAGACCCTGGAGAAGAGAAGGGCACCCTGAGGCCCCTGGCCGCACAGTCTGCAGGACCTCGGGGGCCCCAGCTCCCCACTGCTCCCGCCCCGGCTCAGGCTGCATCGCGGCTCCGGGAACTCGCTGGTTCTCCACTGGGAAGGGTCCTGGGAAGGATCCGGTGGTGAGTTTGCCCCCCCCCCCCCAGCATCTGTCAATGCCAGATGTTTCTGGTGGCCTCGGCTGGGAGAAAGGGGTGCTGCCGGCCTCTGGGACGGAGAGGTCGCGGTGCTGCAGACCACGCTGCATGCACAGGACAGCCGCCACCGGGACCGAGGGACCCTAAGGCCCGCGGCATCCGAGCAGCCCCGCGTCCGCCCAGGAGCAGCAGCAGAGGCGGCCTGCAGACCTGGGGAGGAGCCAGAGGCCTCTGACCCAGGCTCCAGGGGCCGTCCTCCAGGACAGGCAGAATCCCTGGTCCCCAGCTGATGCGGCCTTAGGGATGGGAAGGTCACAGACTCCCTGACCCGTTGACCTGGATTGTTGTTGACACAGGGGACACAGCCACCAGCCCTCACCTTCTTCCCCGGCAGGTGCTGGGCTGGACCTGGTGCAGTCTGCACTCCTGCGAATCCCCGGGGGTTCTAGGCTGTGGGGCCCGAGGCAGCAGAGGCCCAGGCACAGGCTCCCAGAGCCCAAGTTCCATGAGAAGGCGCAGGGGACAGAGGGAGGCCCAGGGAGGGTCCAGGCAGGAGAGCCTGCCTCACCGTCTGGACGCTGGGAAGTCCAAGACGGAGATAAATTTTTAAAAGATCAAAATGGCTGGAATGCGGCTTTTTTGGTGGTGCTGAGGATTGAACCCAGGAAGACTTTAGCACTGAGCTACATCTCCGGCCCTTTTTATTTTTGAGACGGTGTCTGGATAAGCTACTGAGGCTGGCCTCAAACTTGTGATCCTCCTGCCTCAGCCTCCCGAATAGCTGGGATTGCAGGTGTGCACCATCGTGTCTTGTATCGGGTCTCAACTTTTGTCTGTGCAGTGAGAGTCTGGGACCTAGGGCCACCAGGGAATTTCCAGTGCTGTGGCCCTTCTGTTCCCTTGAAGACCCTGTGCAGTTTTGATTCTTCAAATAGTTTCTCTTCACTCTTCACAAGGAGATGACTCACACCTTTGCCTCTCCAGGCCAGCTCTCCTGCCTTGGGCGGCCATCTGCCTGCTGGACGCCTCCACCTGCATGTGCCCCGGCAGCTCAGGTCCGCCCGGTCCCAGGCTGCGGGGCCCAGGTGCTGCCTCCCTCCCACACCTGTTCTTCCCAGCCTTGGTCAGACTTCCTGTGTCCACTGATGGCCAAGACCCAGGCTAAAAACTATAAGTCACCCTTTTGCTTTTTCCCTGCACCCCACACCCCGAGAATCCCAATGGCTCCGCCTTCAAGAGACTTGCTGCACCCCACACCCCCAGCCTCCCCTGCTGGTGTCCTGACTGTGCCACTTCTGACTCTCACTGGTTTCCTAATGTGATCCTCCTGCCCCCCCCAGGCCCCCTTCTCCCCATAGGAAACACAATATTCTTTTAAAAACTGAGGACAGGGGCACAGTGGTGCACATCCGTAATCCCAGCAGCTTGAGAGGCTCAGGCAGGAGGATCGCAAGTTCAAGGCCAGCCTTAGCAACTTCGCAGGACCCCGTGTCAAAGTAGCAGATAAAAATGGCTGGAATGTGGCTCAGTGAGGAGCAGCCCTGTATGGAGAAGGAGAAGGAGAAAAAAATAAGAAGGGGAGGAAGGTAGGAAACCAGAAAAGACTTCACAGTTACCCGAAAGGGACTAGAAGGAAGGAAAACTATTTCCAAGAGGAGTGAAAACCTCCCTTAATGAGGGCGCAGGCAGAAAACCCACATATGGGGCCTGTTTTTCCACCAGTCCCTGGAGAGACTGTGTCCAAACTTGCAAGGACTTGTGAAGGGAAGCGCTCAGGCGCCAAGTCTCCCAGGGGCTGCCGGCAGCTGACGCCGGCCCAGGCCTGGCTGCTGGGGGGGTGGGGGCGGTGCAGGCCTGGGGGGTCCTGGGCTGAAAGCCCCCCTGCCGCGCTCCCTGGGTCTGCACGGGGTCCTGGGAGCTTGGATGCCTTCAGGGATGGAAGCAAAACCCCAAAGTGCCCTGCTCTGCCGCTGCCGGTGGGCCCATCTCACAATTCAGACCCCAAGTTCACATGTAATAAGAAGGCCACCGACGGCCAGGGACAGAGCGGCCGAGAAGAGGGGGAACCAGTCAGCCTGAGGACACGGTCAGGCTGGGCCTGAAAGCTACCCCTGTGTGACAG
Source organism: Ictidomys tridecemlineatus (assembly GCF_052094955.1). NCBI lineage: Eukaryota > Metazoa > Chordata > Mammalia > Rodentia > Sciuridae > Ictidomys > Ictidomys tridecemlineatus. The sequence continues at coordinate 11,192,938 of NC_135487.1, read as the reverse complement.
GAGCCTCTGGGACCACATCCCAGCTCCCCGGGGACTAGCTGGGCCACTGAAGGAGGCACCCGGCCTCCCTGGCTCTGTCTCCTCATCTGTAGAACAGGGACCAGGAGGACGGAATATTGCCCATCTCGCAGCATCCTGAGGAGCATGGGGCAAAGTCATAATAGACGTTGATAGAGCTTTTTAATTTTTTATATTTATTTTTCAGTTGGGGTTAGACCTTTTTTTCATTTATTTATTTTTACGTGGTGCAGAGGATCGAACCCAGGGCCTCACGCCTGCCAGGCGAGCGCTCTAAACCTTGAGCCACGACCCCAGCCCCTTTAATTTTATTTTCGAGGAGGGGTCTTGCTAAGTTGTTTAGGGCCACACTAAATTACTGAGGCTGGCCTCAAACTTGTGATCCTCCTGCCTCAGCCTCCCAAATTGCTGGGATTACAGGGCTGTGTCACCACACCTCCATTTGGGGTGTAAGTGACTCTATACCTTGTTTATACAAGTAAACAATGACCATCTGCCAAGCACAACCTCGAGGCATAAACTGATAAGTTAATTGTGCTAATAGAAATGACCACCTGTGAACTTACCAAATTAATTAGAGGCACATGGATGTGGTCCCCATATCAGAAAAACCAGACCCAGGAGCTTATGGAACACACCAGACCATCCAGTGAAGGGTCCCCGAAACCTATAAAAAGAGGAATTGGACATCGCAACTCCCTGACCCTGTCACCTGGCCACTTGTCACCACCGCAGCTCTGTCCCCAGGCTTCCACACAGTGCGGTGCCGACTCCAAGCTGAAGTCTCAGGCTCTTGTCTCAATCTCCATCCCTCCCCACCCAGGCCTTGAATAAATTCTGCTCAGACAGCTCCATAGTTCTGTGCCCAGAACAAGTTCTTCCTCTTATCTGACCACCTACAGTGACTCTTTGCATTCTATCTGCTCTTAGCTTTGGCTCCCAGTTCAGCCTCCCACCCTGTGGCCCACATTAACCCTCCCTTAGCTTTTCTGTGATTTACACACACACACGCACGCACGCACGCACGCACGCACACACACACAGACACACACGCGCACGCACGCACGTATAATTTGTAAGGCGTAACGCAGGACGTACGTGTAGTAGATACTAGGAGTTAAGATTGGAATAAAAGACCCTGTGAGGGCCCAGCTTATGACTGTCAGGTGACCCTCGAGTAGTGGAGGGTCGCAGCTGCTGAACGTGGCGTCGTCGTGGTGAATGCATTGCCGTGTGACCAGTTCTGACTGTGTGCAGAGTGGTCTGTGCTAATGGCACAGCTTGTCATGACACAGACAAACTGGGGTGTTCTGTGCCCAGGAGGCGGGTGCTGTAGGAGGGTAGAACATGCCACCCTGAAACACATGTCGTTGGCATAAAGGTTATTTTAAGCTGGTTTTTTTTGGGGGGGGGGCGGTGGGCCCTCATTCTAGAATTTTCCTCACTCTATCACTGAGCAAAGCCCCGCCATGGTTTTTTTTTTTTTTTTTTCTTTTTTGAGATGGAGGCTTGCCAAGTTGACCAGGCCAGCCTTTAATTCAAGGCCCTTCTGCTCAGCCTCGGGGCAGCTGGACCACAGGTAAAGTGATTATTTTGGAAAAACTGCAGACACAGGAGAAGTTTTGGAAACAGAGTAGAAGTGACCGTGTTGGAAGGGAAATTCACATCTACCAAGGGATTCTGGGACCAGGCGTGGAGCTCCATGGTAGAGTGTGGGCCCAACCCCTTCATCCCAGGGAATCTCCACTTACATGGGCCACAGGCCAAGGGGTCTCTAAATCACTGGGGGCTTGGCAGCGGAGAAAGGATCCACTGAATTCCGCACGACAAGCCCGCCCTTTGCTACTGTTTCCCGGTCTCCCTGTCGGCCGCCATATACCTTGCTTTCTTTTCTTTTTCTTTATTTATTTTGAGACAAGGTCTCCATGAATTTCGGAGGCTGGCCTTGAACTTGAAAGCCTCCTGCCGCAGCCTCCCCAGTAGCTGGGATTGCAGGTGTGCACCTCTGTGTGCCAGTGGAGGATGGTGAAGCCAGAATTCAAAGCCACCTCTAAGGATTTATCCATCTCTCTGGGCATCCCCCACATATGTGTAAGGCAGAGAGACCTGGGGTAGTCAGCACTGTCTGTTTTCCTTTACTTAATCTGCCTTCTTGTTCTGGGAGGGGGGCAGCTTCCTCCTCTACACTCAGTTCAGTGAGAAACTGCTGAGCAACAGAAAGGAGTCAAGCCTGGAGCCGTGGCACAGGCCTGTAACCCCAGCAGCTTGGGAGGCCGAGACAGGAGGACCGTGAGTTCAAAGCCAGCCTCAGCAAAAAACAGGGGCCTAAGCCACTCAGTGAGACTCTGTCTCTAAATAAAATACAAAATAGGGGCTGGGGATGGGGCTCAGTGGTCGAGGGCCCCTGAGTTCCATCCCCTGTACCCCCCACCCCCCAAAAAAAGAAATGAACTAAAAACACACAGAACTTCACCTTTGAGACCTAAAAACTTCACACCAAGGAAAAGAAGCCAGACGCAGAAGAACGTGCCGTGCGGGACCTGAGAGGCGTGTGCAGGTGCGTGTTTTAGACCAGGCAAAACTGGGCTGAGAGATGGGACCCAGACTGGAGGCCGCCTGGTTTGGAGGAGGGTGGAGATGAGGGACAGAGGGGATTGATTGAAGGGACCATATATTTTTTTTTTATTCTTAATTTTTTTGGTTTGGTGGTTTATGGACCTTTGTCTTACTTAGTTAACTTTGGTGCTGAGGATCAGACCCAGTGCCTCACCTGCTAGGCAGGCGCTCCGCCACTGAGCTACAGCCTCCCATGGAGGAAGGGACCATCTCGAGGTCTGAATATTGGTTGAGCTGACTTGTCTGTGAAGGTATATATTTCTTTCTTTTTTTGGGGGGGTGGGGGGTACCGGGGATTGAACTCAGGGGCCCTCGACCACTGAGCCCCACCCCCAGCCCCTATTTTGTATTTTATTTAGAGACAGGGTCTCGCTGAGTCCCTTAGCACCTTGCTTTTGCTGAGGCTGGCTTTCGATCCTCCTGCCTCAGCCTCCTGAGCCGCTGGGATTATAGGCACGTGCCACTGTGCCTGGCAAACGTTTCTTAAAAGTCATAGACCCCAGGCTTGAAACGCGTGCGTTTTATTATGCGTAAATCAGGCCTCAACGAACTTTAAAAGAAGGGAGCCCCGTGACAGCTGCATGCTCCAGGGCAGAGGCACCGTATCCACGTTTTACACAACAGAGGGCCATCAGAAGTGCAGGGAACTGGACATCGGCTTCTGAGGGCCAGCTTGGCCGTTCCCCACGGGTTCGCAGAGCGGCTCCTGGACCTGATGTTGGCTGACTGAATGGGCAGGCGGCAGGCGAGTGCTTTACAGAGAGCATCTCCCTTGTAACTTGAGATAGCATCTCATGGAACACTTACAAGACACCTCTGAGGTCGGGAATTTATGATCCTCATTTGACGGAAGAGGGAAGGGAGGCGTCCCAGATGTGTCCTTCTTTGTTAGAGGCTTGCCTCTGCCTGAGCGCTGGCCGTCCACCCTGGGAGTTGCTCCTGTCCAAACCTGGACTCGGTCCGTCTTTCCTTAGTCTAGATTTTCAGGGTCCCAGCCCATGAGTCTCAGCTGGGCATGAGGGTTCCTTCTCCCATCCCTGCGGCTAAGTCCTCACGGGAACCTAGCCACGGTCCCCGGAGCCCACTGAGACGCCCTGCCTGGGTGAGCCTTCTCCCCTATACTATGGGGCCCTCACCTGGGGGGGCGGGAGGGTTTCAAGAGAATCCACTTCCTGGCATCACCGCGAGGCGCGTGTGCATGAGCTGTGCCAAGGGCGGAGATCTTCACGGGGAGCATGCCACATACCTCCCCTGTGTGTGCTCAGTGCACACCGTTGAGTGCAGCCTTACATGGGTGTGTGGCGTGAGGAATTTTAACCACAGTGGCCGATGCTAGCAAGCTGGGGAGCGTCCCTTAAGACAGGGCACCCAGCTCCCTGTTCCTTGGTGTGCAGTTTGCATCAAGAGTCTTAAAGAGCCGGGCTCGGTGGCACAAGCCTGCAATTCCAGAGACTTGGGGAGGCTGAGGCAGGAGGATCACAAATTCAAGGCCAGCCTCAGCAACTCAGTGAGGACCTAAACAACTTCGGGAGACTCTGACTCAAAATAAAAAATAACCAGCTGGCGCGGGGGCACACACCTGTAATCCCAGTGACCTGGGAGGGAGGCAGCGGGATCTCAAGCTCAAAGCTGCCCTCCGCGATTTGGCAAGGCCCTGGGCAAGGGTTTCAAGATAATAAATAAGAAGGGCTGGGGATGTGGCTCAGTGGGTAGGCGCCCCTGGGTTGAATCCCTGGGACAAAGAAAAAAAAATTAAATAAAAAGGCTTAAAGAGCCAGGCACAATGGTACACACCCATGAGCTCAGCTGAGGCCAGAAGATGGAAGCTATGAGGCCGGTCTGGACAATTTAGCAAGATCCTGTCTCAAAATGAATAGGAAGGGCTGGGACTGCAGCTCAGCGCCCCGGCACTGCAAAGCAGCCACAGGGTCAAGTCCCATATCCCAGAAATCCAACTTTTGAGAATAAGCCTGAATCCAGAGCAGGGCCAGGAGCCGTTTCCGGCACGTTCCTGGATGCGCCCAGGCAAGGTGTGGTGGCCACGGTGGCCAGGCTGGCCGGGTCGGGGCCTGAGGTTGAGGCGTGTATTTTGAGGTGGTCCCATGGGCAGCGTGCTGGCTGGAGGAGCTGCCAGGTCCACGGACCTCGGCAGGCACCTGGCACCCTGGCACCGTGGCGGAACCCCGAGACGCTATCTTTTGCATGTGGGTGTTTTGCCTGAAGGGTCCTCTTGGGCCCCTGAGGATCTGAGGGCAGAGGACTGTAGGGAGCAAATCGCACCCAGAATCACACTCAGAGCCCTGCCTTGGCTTTAAAAATTTTTCTTTTTTAATTTTTGCAGTATTGGGGTTTGAACCCAGGATCCTCCCACCTCCCTCCCAAGTCCCTGCTAGTCGGAAGGAGCTCCACCCTAGCTACATCCCTGGCCCGTTTTACACTGTATTTTACTCTGAAACGGTCTCCCTGAGTGGCTGAGGCTGGCCTCCAACTTCCAACCCTTCTGCCTCAGCCACTGGGGTTGCAGGTGTGCGCCACCAGGTCAGGGCACTCCGCAGCCTCCGACCGACGGAGCTAGGACCTTCCAGGTGTATTATTTTTAGCTGCCCCCTTTTTTTGTTTTAAACAAGAGACGTCCACAAGTGACCTCTGGGACCCCCCACAGTCGGCAGGGGCGGAGGGCGGAGGGTGGAGAGGAGAGTCAGCCGGAGGAGGCACCTGGGTGGCTTCTGGTGAGAGCTCCCCCAGGTGCGTCCTGCGGCCCTCGGGGCTCCGTCAGCTCTCCACTGGGCTTCCGGAGAGAGAACTCTGTCTTGGCATCAAAGAGCCCCAGGAGCCCAGTGGGCGGAGGCGAGGATGTAAATTCCCATTTGGAAGCTGCACTTCCAACCCCCGGGGGCCTTCTCCAGGCCGTGGGTGCCCTTGATCTTCTTCGTCCCCTCCTCCTAGTCCAAGCTGCGGGCTAGTAATGGCGTCTCGCCAGGGGGCTGCCAGCTCCCCGCAGGCCGTTAATGAGCCCCGTCAGAGGACCCTCATGCTCAGCCAGAGGCCTAATCTGGGGAGGGGGCTCCAGAGGAGAGGGCGTCTGCCGGGGCCTGGCTGGCGCTGGCTCTGCGGGACGCCCCCTGCGAGCTGGGGGGCCAAGCTGTGGTGGAACTTCGTGCCTGGCCCGAGGCCTTAGGAAGAGGCCCGTGGAAAGCTGCCCCCTTCCCAGAGGGCAAGTTTCCCAACTGTCTCAGCGGTTGAAGGCATTTTCTCGGAACCCCCTGCAGGGAACAGGAACACCTGGAGCCCAGAGGTGGCGGCCGCGCAGAGGAAGGGACGACACCCACATGGGGAACTTGACCTGGGCACGGACCAGGGGCTGGAAGGTGCAACCCAAAGCGTGACACTGTTGGACGAAACCCGAGGAGAGGGTCTCTGGGATCTGGGGCTTTGGACACCAACTCCAAAGCATGATCCATAAGAGAGAAAAAAGTTTGACAGCTTGGACTTTGTCGAAATGTAAAGGCTTTGTTCTAGGAAAATCCTCCGTAAGAGGACGGGGACACAACGCCACACCGGGAGGGAATGCTGCAAACCGACACCTGACAGAACACTCGTATTGCGTGGGGCGCCGTGGGGCCTACGATCCCGGCTACTGGGGAGGCTGAGGCAGGAGGATCACAATTCTAGGTCGTCCCGGGTGACTTAAAAATAAGAAGGGGCGGGGCTGGGGATGTGGCTCAGCCGTGGAGCGCTTCCTTGCAGGTGTGAGGCTCTGGATGTCAACCTCAGAACCGGAAAAAAAAATGAATGAAGGGTTAAAGCAGCCGTGGCATGTCCACATCATGGGATGCCGGTCAGTGAAATAAACCAACAAACTACTGATGTACACAACCACCTGCAGGTTGCACTGAGAAGGCCAGTCCTAGGGGGTCACCTGCTGTAAGATTCCATTGACAGCAGATTCTTTTTTATTTTTGTCTTTTTTTGAGGCGGAGTCTTGTTGCTCAGGCTGGCTTTGAACTCCTGGCCTTAAAGAGCCTCCTGCCTTGGCCTCCTGAGTTGCCGGGATGGTAGGTGTGCAGCTCTGTGCCCTGCCCAGCCTTGTTTATGAAAGATCCTTGAGATGATGAATTGTAGAGATGAAGGACACAGGGATGGTTGCCAGGGCTTAGGGACGATGGGTGGAGCCTCGGGTGTGCTCCTGGAGGGTGGCACAGAGGGTGACTATAATGACCAGTCACTACTGTGGTGCTTGCACGGATCCACCTGTGGTTTTTGTGTGTGTGTGTGTGTGTGTGTTTGTTTTGGTTTTCGCTTTGACAGCGCAGGGGATCAAATCCAGGGCCTTGCACAACCTAAGCCTGTACCACTGAGCTACATCCCTGTCTTTGTATGTGATATAAAATGGTGCAGAACTGGGACCTGGGGGTGTAGCTCAGTGGTAGAGCCTGTGGCGGGCTAGTTTCAATCCTCATCACCACAGAATAAATGAATACGTAAATAAAGCTGTAATTTCCATCATTTGCACTTACAGAGGAAGGAGGAGAGGCACAGAGAGGCAACTGAACTTGCCTGAGATCACACAGCAAAAGGCAGTCTGAGTTTGGGCTCTCGGCATCCCAAGCACACCTTCTAGCTCCAGGGCTTGCGGAAGGGCCCGGCTATGGTCTTGGGGTCACCTGTGCTCACGCTGGTGGTGCGAGTCCTCTGGAAACCCCTCCCTGTTGAGCCAGGGCCAGGGCGGTGCCGGCACCCTGTGGAGGACACCGAGTGCTGTGGGAGGGGAGCTCGCCTGCACCCAGCCCAAGCCCTTCCTGCCCTCCAAGGCAGGGAGGGGAAGGATCCAGCAGTTTAATGGGGTTTGGTAATGAACAGACTGTTCTGAAAAATGTGTGCGTGAAGACAGTGACTTAAACTACCAGAAGATCACAGGCAGTGAGGGGTCTAGATGTCAGCTGGCTCCTGGCCACGGGCTCAAGGGAGTTGCCCCGCAAGTCCTTCACTCAGTTCAGGCTTGGAGACAGCCCTGCGTCCCCGAAGAGACTTCTGGATTCCTTGGAAGAAAGGATACTTCCCAGGGCAGCCCGGTGGTCGGGGACTGTCCATGACCACCGGGGTTTCCTGCTACATGCTGCAGGCCAAGGTCAAGTTCATCTCCCGACTGCTGGCTTCCTACTTCCGGGGTCTGTGTCACGCTGCAGAGGGACGGGTGCGGGATGGGTGCTGCAGGTCACGCACTCAAAGCCAACGGGCTCGCCGTGGCTCAGGCCCAGATCCGCTGGGCCATTCCAGTGTCCATTCAAAGATGCTTGCTTTCCTGCCTCCTCCCCCACCTCGCCTCAAGGTCGGGTTTTCTAGATAGTCTACAGCCGGCGGGGGAACATCAGGGCTGGGGAAGGCTTCCGAAGGCGTCAGATCCCTGATCCTCAAGCCGAGGCTGTTGGTTTTGAGACAGGGTCTCCCTAAGTTGCTGAGGCCGGCTTTGAACTTGCCATCCTCCTGCCTCAGCCTCCTGAGTAGCTGGAATTACAGGCGGGCACCGCTCAAACATCTTTCTTTAATTCAAATGAACACTTATTTATTTATTTCTTTTTGGTATCATTGATCCTTAAACAGCACAGTATACAACAGTTGCATGGACAGTGTATTGAGTGCATGAATATCTGGGGATGGTTTAAGGCATATGGGGGACGTGGGCAGGTTATATGCATTATGCCATTTTATATAAGGCACTTGAGCACCTGTGGGCTTTGGTATCCATGGGGGTCCTGGAACCAAATGCTGAGAGACATCTGCATTTGGAAATAGTCTTTCAAGAGGTGATTAAGTTAAAATGAGGTCACATGTGCGTGTCCTGATCCGTAAGGAGAGATTAGGACACAGAGGTACAGCGTGGGAAGACCAGGGAGGACAGGGGAGGCAGCCGCGGGAGGAGCCAGCCCTGCCCACTCCCTGGACCTCTAACCTCCAGAACAGGGAGAAAGGGAATTTCTGTTCTTTCAGCCGCACCATGCACCATCCGCCGGCGGCATCTTCCATTTGTGTGCATGGGGCTGGGGGTGGAGCCCGGGCTTGGAGCGGGCAGAGTCTGGGCTATTCTTATGAGATATACCCTCAGCCCAGGTGGGCTTCCTAGGTCTGGCACCTGGTGAGAGCTCCATAAAGGGGGACACATCTTGGTTCTGTCTAAGAAACCCAGGGCTGGGCTGTAGCTCAGGGGTGGAGCGCTTGCCTCGCAGACGTAAGGCACTGGGTTCAGTCCTCAGCACTTGTGTGCCACCACATAAAAAATAAAGATACTGTGTCTATCTACAATTAAAAAGAAATCACAACAACAACAAACACTGACAGTCCAGGAGTCTCCACTGTCCCCATGGGACTGATTTTGTTTTTGTTTTAAAGGGGAACAGTTTTGCGTGGCATGACGTGGCCTGAGGCAATGGCTCCCAGTCACGGGGCCACCTGCTCCACCTGCTGCATGGAACACTCTGCGCTCCTTGCCTTGACTCGAAGCTTCCAGGCAAATGACACAATTCTGTGCTAGACCCAAAGCCGTGTGTGTGTGTGTGTGTGTGTGTGTGTGTGTGTGTGTGTGTGTGTGTGGTTTTTGTCGATGCTTTCTTGGTTTTTTGTTTGTTTGTTTTTGGTACCAGAAATTGAACTCAGGGGCGCTTAACCACCGGGCACATCCCCAGCCCTTTTTATTTTATTTTATTTTTTATTTTTATCTTGAGTTAGGATCTCACTGAGTTGCTTTGGGCCTTGCTAAATTGCAAAAGGCTGGTCTTGAACTTGTGATCCTCTGGCCCCAGCTTCCTGAGTACCCAGGATTACAGGCCACTGTCACTGCCCTGATGTTGTCCGTCTGTCTGTCTGTCTGGCTTTGGCTTTTAAATTCTCAAGGATCTCGACTTCTCCAGAAAGTCACCTGGCAGCCGGGCTCCTTTCACAGTCAAGGCTGGGGGAAACGGGTCACACCTGTAACTCGTTCGTGCCCCTCTGGTCTCCAGCTCTAGTCTCCCAACTGCCCATCCATCCCTCCCACTGCCAGGGAAAAATGGGATCTCTGCAGAAGGTGGCCTGCTTGTGCTCGCAGGCCCGATGAGGACAGTCTTAGAACATGACTGGGAGCCAGTGATCAGAGACCCGTTCTGCAAACTGAGCTTCCATCCTAAGTCAGGAGAGGCCGACAGGAATGCAGGGTTGGAAGCGACAGGTGGTTACCACAAACGCACGGTTGTTGACGAAATTGATTTTCATCTTGTTTTTCCGGGGTCTGAAAAATTACACTGAACTCCCAAGTCGTGCCTGTTTTCATTTCAGATTTCTTCTGGCCTCTCATGTGTAAGGAGGAATGGTGGGACCAGCGGAGGACCAAATCGTGCATTTGGTTGCTTGCTCCCTGAGGAGCAGAAGACAAGATCTGCAGAATCCCAGGCTCTCAGGAGAGGAGTGCATTGGCTGCAGGCATGTGTGGGGCAGAGCTCAGCAAATGCTTCCCGAATTCCCTTAAATCTTAGTCTCCACTGGGCCAGCTTCAAGTGGTGCACCCTGCACCGCTTCACTGAGGAGGAGGTGGTGAGCATCCCCCACAGGGAGTGGACAGCAAAGCCGTCCTTGAGGAAAGTGGTCGGACCAAGTAGCACTTCTCATACTTTGTTAAGAATGCAGTTTTGGAGCTGTGGCTCAGTGGTAGAGTGTGCGCTTAGCATGCACGCGAGGCCCGGAGTTCAATCCCCAGCATCACAAAAAATAAATTTAAAAAATGCAGTTACTGGGGCTGGGGATGTGGCTCATCCTCAGCACCACATACAAACAAAGATGTTGTGTCCGCCGAAAACTAAAAAATAAATATTAAAAAAATTCTCTCTCTCTCTGTCTCTCTCTCTCTTTTTTTTTTAAAGAGAGAGTGAGAGAGGAGAGAGAGAGAGAGAGAGAGAATTTTTAATATTTATTTCTTAGTTCTCGGCGGACACAACATCTTTGTTGGTATGTGGTGCTGAGGATCGAACCCGGGCCGCATGCATGCCAGAGGAGCGCGCTACCGCCTGAGCCACATTCCCAGCCCATCTGTCTCTCTCTCTTTAAAAAAAAAATGCAGTTACTGATTCAGAGGTCTGGACCTAGCCTGAGAGCCTCTGTTTTTCTTTTTCTAAATTTCTGTAGTATTGGGGATTCAACCCAGGAGTGCTCTACCACTAAGCTACATCCCCAGCCCTTTATAATTTTATTTATTTATTTATTTATTGCTGGGGATTGAACCCAGGGTCTTGTGCCAACTGAGCTATATCCCGCTTTTTATTTTATTTTATTTTGAGACAGAGTATTGCTAAGTTGCTGAGATTGGTCTTAAACTTAGGATCCTCCTGCCTCGGCCTCCTGAGTAGTTGACATGAAAGGCATATAGCACCACCCCAGCTCTTGTTTATTTGTTTTGTACAATTTGTGTTCTTAATCCAGGCCTGCCTCAAACTTCTGGGCTTAAGTGATGGTTCTATCTTAGTTTCCTGAGTAACTGGGACTATACTTGTGTGCCACTACCCTGGGCTTAATATAATACAATTATTAGTGAGGAGGTACTGGGGATTGAACTCAGGGGCACTCCCCCATTAAGCCACATCCCAGCTCTATTTTTTATTTATTTTATTTAGAGACAGGGTCACTCTGAGTTGCTTGGCCTCACTGTTGCTGAGGCTGGCTTTGAACTCCAGATGATCCTCCTGTCTCAGCCTCCCGAGCCACGGTGATGTCAGCCATGGGCCCTTGCATCCTGTTTTGGTTGTGCTTAGTTTTTGAAATGGAGCATGTGCCCTCAGCCACCTTTCAAGTGCTCCATAGCTACACACGGCTGTGTCCACCAGGAAGGTACACACAGGTCTAAGGTGTGTGACCCTATCCCAACCCAAATTGCATACAGATCATAAGGATCAAGTTTCCACTCATCAGTGTCATTCCTGTGGCCAAGAACTTCAAGTTTATTTTTATTTTTTACAGTACTTGGGTGCTGGGGACTGAACCCAGGCGAGTGCTCTTCCACGGAGCTGCACCCCCAGCCCTCTTTATTTTCCTGGAGACAGGGTCTCACTATATTGACTAGCCTGCTCTGGAACTTTCCATCCTCCTGCCTCTGCCTCCAGAGCTCTGGGATCACAGGTGTGCGCCACCACACCCGGCCCTTTTCATACACATGGGGCAGAAAGTTAATCTTCTGACGACAAGGTGTGGCTTTCCGTGGCCACTCTTCTTAGACGCACAGAGCGGAGCTGACCCTAACCCGACACATGCCCTTCCTGAAGACAGGCCAAACAGCAGCAGGTTGGCTCTTGGGACCCCACATTTCCACAGATGCGCGGGAAACCCTCAGCCCCTAGCCTGGAAATCTCAGTCCCCTGCTTTAGCTTCTTTCCAGGTTTTGCACCAAACCATACTGTCCCTGGAGAAGTTGCTCAATTAATGTGAAGTAAGATTCCAAGCCCATTTTGGAGGAGGAGACGTCACTCCCAGCTAGGTGCGCTTGGCTTGGTACCATTTGTTACATAAGCAGCGGCGGCAGGACACGCCTCACCGATGTCGGTCTGCAGCACACCCTGGGCCCCAGCGGGAGTCACACGGGCTTTCCCTGGGAGGGCACCGCGTGGAATTGAGGCTGGCACTCGGGAAATCACTTTTGTCCTCTGACAAGTAGGGCCGGTTCGCGGGTGTTATACCCAAAGTGCTTGACTCCTCCTGCTGGACCTCAGGAAAAACCAGTTTTGGGAGCACCACACCTAGGGTCAGATGACGCAACGCGATCTTAGCGTCCCATTGCATCAGCGTTCCTGACGCATGCCGGGCTTTTATGCTGGGAAAAAAAAAAGCATCATAATGGGGCAGGAGAAAAAGAAGAAAAAGAGTCTCTGCAAAGGCCCCCTCGGTAGTGTTCCTAATTGGCCACACAGGGTGTTTGGAGAATAAACACTCCACCAACCTCCTCGGCCTGACAAGCATCAGCGTGCCATTTCCTGAAGGAGCACGGATGGCATATTTAGGCGAAATTCTTCTCTGGCTGGTTCTATTTATGTTTTATATCAAAGCAGAAGGTTTACACTCTCAAATCCTTTTTTTAATGCAAGGTCTATTACGAAGAGGCTTTCAAAGGGTGCTTCTATTCTGTCTTGACCTTTCTGAAAATCTCTGAAATGTACCAGTTGATTGCTCATTTCCAAAGTTCTTCTACATAAGTCATAAGTGCTCTCAGCTCTCTGGACCTACGGACTGTTGACTTTGATCAAATACTTTTAAAGTCTCTGTCTTCCTTTAGACATTTGCTTCACGCCCCCCCCCCCCCCCCGCCCTCCCCATGCCCAATCCTGTTTCTTGTTAGCAGGATTAATGAAGGAATTACAAACATCCCAGCGCTGGCTCCATCTGCAGGAAGTCCCTTAAAGAAGGAACTTCCTGGTGCAGTATGCCCAATGAAGAGGGGAGTCGGGGAAGATCTCTGGCAGGAGAGAAAGTGATATGGTTGATCCTATTGTGGGGCAGGGGGAGACAAATAGGAAGAAAAAAAGCTTTTTTTTCTCCCGGACCCCTAGGATGAGGCAAGATCTTCCAGCAATAATCAACCTTTGGTGGCTTACCGGGGTCTGGCTAAGCTAGCCCCTACTGGGTTTCTCCAGTCCTGGCTTTACTCTTCTCCTCCAGGCCCGTGGGACATTTCCCCTACCAGATCCATGGACTCTGTGTGCCCTGCTCTTTCTACTTGTCTAGGAATGATCTTATCCCCACTCTGGGGTCTGCTTCTTCCTTTAAGTTGCTAAGCTTAATTTTCCACTAGAATGCCTTTCACAACCCTGGAAGAAGGCTAATTCCCTCACCATAATGCTCCTACACAGGTTGCAATTACTAGCTCAACTACTGTTTTTCCTTACTGTGCATTCCACTAGGGCAGAAATCTTGCAACCCAGGGCTTTTGGGGTGGGCAGCATCTAGTACAGCGAGTCTTGCATGTGCTATGTAAAAAACTGAAAAATTACCATCAAAACTAGTTTAAAGTGCACCTATGGCCCTCAAATTAATTACTAATTGATTCACTAATATATCACACCTTTATGTAACTTGACCACGTAACAGTGTAACAGCTCCTTGATACATAGTGGGGACAGTTCCGTACAAAAATAAAAATCCAGACTCTAACATAGGAAAGTTATTCAAATTGAATTCATCTTTCATTCCAATCACTCAATTAGGGCACGTCCCTTGTTGGCTGCTGCGTGAGCAAAGTAACTATTTTACAGCGAGTGTCCTCAGGTGACCTGTCTAGACGTACAGGGGAAAAACAATCCAACACTCTCCTAAGCCCCAAAGACGTCTCTGATGCGCAGGACGCGTTGCGTGGAAGGCCCCAGGCGCGCTCGCAGGCTTGCGAACCGCGCAGGAGCGGGGAGGGCCAGGTCTGCAGCGTGGCGCCCGGCGCCGGCTCTGGTGGGCGGACGCGCGGGTGGGGGCGCAGGTCCGCCGGCCCGCAGGGGGCGCGCGCGCCCCAAGCCCCGCGCCGCCCGCCCCTCCGCGCGCTCGCTTGCCGCCCGGCCGCACATGTGTTTCTGTTTTGTGTTGTAGCATTTGTTCTGGAAGCTCGTATTTACATTTTAAGTGTATCTGGTGAGTGGGCTGGAGCCCTCGTCTGGGCCGGAAAAAAAAAAAAAAAAAAAAGAAGCCCTCCGGTCCGTCTTTTAGTTGGTCTTCTTCCTTTTCTCTTCGGTTTCACATCACTCCAACCAGGTAGGGGCTGAAAATCGACAGCTATCAGTCTGCGGGGTCTGGGAAAGTTTTTTTTCCCCCTTCTGATTTTTTTCTTTTTCTTTTTTTTTTTTTTGAACAGAGAAAAGGTAAAAAAAAAAAAAGCAAAAAAAAAAAAAAACGGGGGAAGGGGGGTGGGGGGGATTGAATGAATAAGAAGGGGAAGGAAGGCGGATCCACGTGGTTTAATCGGAGACAGACAGAGATCCCATTGTTCAAAATCAATAAAAAAAAAAAAAGCAGCAGCAAAAGCAGACCGGGCGAGCGCGCAGGGCGCCGGGGGCCGGCGGCGAGCGGGCCGGGGAGGCCGGCCGCTACACGGCCGGCAAAGTTGGCCCCATTAAAGTTTCATTTTCTGTGTGAGCAGGTGTTTGGGACTGGGGGCCAGTTAATTCCGAATACTCCCTTCGCGGGGCAGCGAAGGACCCGGTTAATCGAGAGCCCGAGGTCCCGACGCCCGGGCTGGGGCGGATTTGGGGTCTCGGGCCGGCGGGAAGGGAAAGCTTTGCATTACACCGACTGGGTTTGGGGAGGGGGCACGGGGACAAAAGCAGCAGGTTGGGTGGCCGGGGAAGAGGGGGCTTCTTCGCCACCGGGGGTGCCAGGGCATCTTTAAAGTGTCCCGAAGCCTTGCGCAATGAGAATCCAGCGGATGGGGGACCCTTTCCCCTCCCCTGTACTTTTCTGGGTCGGGGTGCAATTGCGATGCTTCGTGGACAAGCCTGCCTGGGGTGGGTCGGGGTCGCCCGGCTTCCCCGGAGCCCACCACATGCGGGATTCCCCGGAGGAGCCGGCCTGGCCGGGAGGGGCGCGATTTCCTCTCGCGGCGCACCCCTCCGCCCACCCCGCGGCCGCCACTTTGGGGAGGGCAGGGGAGGAAGTGGAGGCCGGGTGGCTCGTCTCCTCCCCTCCCCCCGCGCAGTTTATAACCCGTCCATTGTGCGCCGCTGCCCCGTGTCTCCCTCCAGCCGCGACCATGCCCAGGAAGAAGGCGGCGGCGGCCTGGGAGGAGCCGAGCTCAGGCAACGGCACGGCCCGCGCGGCGCCCAGGAAGCGCGGCGGCCCGGCGGGCAGGAAGCGCGAGCGGCCCGAGCGCTGCAGCAGCAGCAGTGGCGGCGGCAGCAGCGGCGACGAAGACGGCCTGGAGCTCGACGGGGCCCCCGGCGGTGGCAAGCGCGCGGCGCGGCCGGCGGCGGGCAAGGCGGGCGGCGCAGCGGTCGTCATCACCGAGCCCGAGCACACCAAGGAGCGCGTCGTGAGTGGGCCCGCGGGCGGGCGGGCGGGCGGGGGCGCGGGCCAGGCGTCGCGGCGCTGGCGGGGCGCGGGCGGGCGCAGGCCGTGGGCTGAATCATCGCCGCCGCCGCCGCGCAACAAAAGGGCAGGCGGGAGGGCTGCGGCCTACGGACCCCACGGCCGCGCGGGCCGTTGGCCGTTGGGGCGCGCGCCCGGGCCGCGGGGAGGGGCGGCCGAGCCCGCGCCCGCCGCCCGCGCGGGGGTCACGCCCCGCCCCCGGCGCCGCGCGGGCTCTCTCTCCCGCCCCTCCCCCGCCCGGAGCCGGGACTTGGGCAACTTCGTTGGGACTGGGACGGCGGCATGGGATCCCGGGCTCCCGAGTTCAGCCCCCGTCCCCGCGCCCGCTTGTGGACCCGGGCGCGGCGGGGAGGGTGGCCGGCGCCCTGCGGGGAGCGGTGGTTCGCGCCGGGGCTTTGAGGTTCCCGCCGCCTCGGCTCCGGCGCCCCGGGGGGGCGGGGCCTGCCGGCCGCCGCGCATGCCCATTGCGGCCTTGCGCGGTCCACGCGCGGAGAAGGCGGGGCGGCTGGCGCCGGCGGGTGTGAAGACGCATGCGCAGAGTCCCTCCCGGGCAGTGTGCGCCCCCCACCCCCCACCCCGGGGGGAGAGGGGCTTGAGCTTTGTTTGCGGCTGGTGGTCCTTCTGCTGGCCCGGGCACCGTGGTCTTCCCCAGTCAAGAAGCACCTCTCACGAGGTGAGTGGGCTTCGCTTCTCCCAGTGGCAGCCATGGCCTACCCATCTTAGGTCCCTGCATGGCTGCAGAGTCGAGCCCGCGCGCTATCCCCAGTAGAACTTTTGTAAGTTTGCTGCAAGATTTCTGTTTTGGGAGGGGATCTGCATCCTCTCCACATTCTCAGATGACCACAGGAAAGAGTAGGAACTTCCTTTTTGGACTTGGAGTCTTAATACTCTTCAGACGACCCTTACTCTCACAGGTGCTTTTCCCATAGGGCAGGTGAGGGCTAAGGAGAGGATGGAGTGCTTCCCCAGCTCAGGCAGGGCAGGCAGTAGTGCACTTTCTACACCCTTCTAAGGTAAGAAGAAAGGGCAGGACAGTAGGTGTCCAAAGGACGGCACCCTTAACCCTGCGACTTGAATGTGTGAAAGCGCTTTGTTACTGCTCTCCCAGTGGAAGGGTTAAGGCTGGCTTGTGTTTGAGAGCCTGGGCCTGGCTCACACCAGGGTGGTATAGTGTATCAAGAAAGGGACCCAGGAACTACTTTCCTTTGACAGATCTAATGCAGACACTGCCCCCCATCACAGTGTGTTAGGACAAACTCAGAAGCAAGGCCCAGCAGTCATTCCAGTTTGGATTCCTGTTTATGTACGTAGATAAGTCATATGTAAGTATGCATAGAAACAGGAATTCAAAAGATACTTTTCTCTTTAGTCCATTCTCTTAAAAAAAAAAAAGCGGGGACTGTTGAGCAGATTCTTTTGGGTTGTCAGCATTGCCTAGGCTCAAGAGAATCCAGGAAGACTGAGACTTCAACAAATGATGCTCTTACACCTTGTGGAAAACACACCTGAGTCTCCATTTGTGTTTCCGATGGCATCTATTGAGTTCTGCTCAGGGTCAGCGCTGGGCTCCTATGGCTCCATTCTGTTCCCACAGGCCTAGGCTGGCACCCTGCTTCTTGTTCTTCTGCCCAGTGTCCCTGGCCTTTCTGTTAGGCAGTTCTGGGGACCTGTCTGCTGCCACGATCACGCAGTCCCTGCCTCACTTCCCTGCTCTGCTGCTTGGAGGGGCTGTGAGAACACGACTCAGACCTGGCGGGACCTGCTGTCTGCCTCACCTCCGGGCGCAGAGGACGGCTTGGGAAAGATGGGTTCCGAGTTCAGAGTGCTCAGGTGCAGAGTTGCCTTCCATGAAGGATGGGTAGTTTTACAAACATTCTTACGATTTCAGTCCTGGAAAATGCCCTGTGAGGGCCAGGGGCTTATGTGTAGTTTGTCACATGAGCATTTTGTTCCTCGAGGGTCGTTTCAGGCCTGGTCATCATGAGCCATGTAGACAGTGAGTCCTGTGGAACAGATGAGTGGCGAAGGTGTCCACGTCTTCATGCTTTTTCCAGTTTCGAGTTGCTAAGGTTTTGTGGACCTTGAGACAAATCTGTCTGGTCTGGAAGGTCTGAATAAATACCTGAAAGCTGAACTTGAAGTGTTAGTTGATATTCATTGTTGGTGGCCTTCCTCCCTTCAAGAACGCCTGCCTTCTAGGTGGATGGGTGTGATTAAAAGGTAGATTCAGCCTTGCCAACGGGCCTCCTGCACGTGCTTTGGATCAGAAATCCCATTTTGTTGATTGAAGAGGCTCTGTGCTTGACCAGTCGTCAGGAAGTAGCTCATCCTGGGGGGACACCAGCAGTGTCCACCAAGTTTATCTTAGCTGCCAGGTGTGGCCCGTCAGAGTGGCCTGGGTATAACCCAGGGGCACAGCCTTTCTGACCCTTCCTTCCTTCTCTCCTTCCTGTGTTCACGAGGCTCCCACCTGCTAAGCACGTGCTGTACTGAGCCCCCCTCCCAGCCCTCCTGACTTGGCATCTGCCTGCTCCTCTGGTCTCTTGGGTAGCGCCAGCAAGCACCCGGGTCTTTATCCCACATGGTAGGCTCTTTTGAGTCCAGAACCAGGACTGACCTTGACTGTGATTTAAGGCTGTTTTGATTAACGTTTCTTATTTAAAATGTTGTTTTTTTTTTTCATACAAGGTGGAGGGAAGAATTCACTTATAGAGAGAAGGTGAGGGGCTTGTAACAAGTAATAGTGTAGCCCATAGGGAAGGCAGTCCCTGTACCTGGGCTGTGAGGGCCTCGGCCTGGGAGCCGGGCTGGCAGTTCGCGCCCTCCTCGGGAAGCTGCCACTGTCACCGGGGTAGACTTGGTTTCTCACAAACATCTTTTACCAGAAAGGCTGGGGTTTTGGTAAGTGCTAAGCTGGCCTTGACTAAGTGTCCAGGTCACTTGGGAAGTCCCCTTCTGCCCCGAGCAATGGCAGTAGGTTCTGGCCACCTGCTCACAGCTTAAGCCCTCTGGTCTGACAGAGCAGCGTGTCCTGGGGTGGCCACAGCACTGAAGTCTGGCCCTGGTGACTGCGTCTCAGTGTTGGGTGGTTTGACCTCTGCCTGCCTGCAGTGGGGGGCATCCTGGCACCCTCCTCCCGGCCGTCTCTAGGGCCTCAGCCCCTCCTGGGTCCTGCCTGCTGTCTTGAAGAGTAGTAGAGAATGAATCAGAGACTTAGGCAGAGAACCCAGGGCCTCTCCTACGGCACCTTGACAGAACCAGACAGAACCGCGGACTGCAGGCCTGAAGCACCTCCAGCCGCCAGCTGCACCTGTCTTTAGACAAAGGGGGGGGGGGTTCCAGGGGAGACTAGGCTTCCACTCGGGTAACCTGAGACTGGCGACTGGCGGGTGACCAGCCTGTGCCTCTGCCACAGGGCGATTTCTGAATAATTGAGAGGACAGGCTGCTCCATTCTGGGCGCAGCCCCCTGCTGTGCTGGCTGGGGATGGTCTACAGATGGCGCTTTCCTCCTGTCACAATTGTGACTGAGCACGTGGGGCCCATCCTGTGGGGATGGGTACCTGTGACACCAGGTTCCTTAAGAAATAGAATTCAGCCTGTAATCCCAGCGGCTCGGGAGGCTGAGGCAGGAGGATCAAAGCCAGCCTCAGCAACAGTGGGGCTAAGCAACTCGGTGAGACCCTGTCTCTACATAAATACAAAAAGTAGGGCTGGGATGTGGCTCAGTGGCCAAGTGCCCCTGAGTCACTCCCCAGTCCCCCGACACCCTCCCCCCAAAAAAGGAGTGAACTCCTCGGAGACGTAACCTTTGAAGATGTGTGGGGTGCGCTGCCGGGACCTCCATCCTGGAGGTCTCTGAGTGGAGCGGGACGACTGGGCTCTGGAGCTGCCTGTTCTGCCCCAGGCCTTCCCGTGTCAGTTGTGAAAACCGAGGGCTCTCCTCCTGGTGTGCGGGACAGCTGGTGTGCAGAGTTGGGCTGCGTGGACCGAGCACGCTGTGCAGGGCTGAGTCTTTGACTACAGTCCTTCTGCTGTGCTGGGGTGGAACCCGGGGCGTGTGCAGCGTGCTGGGCAAGTGCTCTGCCACTGAGCGAACCCGGCCTCACCCTGAGTCCCCTTCCTCAGCCCTTTTAATTTTTTTGAGACAAGAGTCTCACTAAGTTGCTGAGGCTGGCTTTGAACTTGCGATCCTCCTGTCTCAGCCTCCTGAGTTGGTGGGATTATAGGTGTGTGCCACCATCAATCCCCTCCATTCAATCCCCTCCAATTTTATTCAGTAAAAGGTACCATAACCCCACTTTTTTTTGGTACCAGGGGTTAAACTCAGGGCCTTTACCACTGAGCCACATCCCCAGCCCTTTTTATTTTTCATTTTGAGACAGGGTCTCACTAAATGGCTTAGAGCCTTGTTAAGTTGCTGAGGCTGGCTTTGAACTTGGCGGTCCTCGTGCCTCAGCCTCCTGAGTTGATGGGATCATAGGTGTGCGCCATCATGTCCAACTCGAATCACTTTTAAGGGTGCATTTTGACATTTCAGAGACAAAAGTGCTGGGGGTGTTACGAGTGTGGCCCAGAATTGGGCCGTGGCCTTTGGGCACCTTTTCTCTTTGGTGGTGCTGGGGTTCAACCCAGGACCTTGCCACCTTTCTTTGCTGAAGCTGGTGGAGGTGAGAATTGAGGTGATACCAGGAGGTGACTGTCTCTCCAAGACCCCCTGAGCAGGGCCCTGCCTCATGCAGCAGAGAGGGAGCCTTTAAAGCCACCTGTGTCAGACCCTGCTGCCACTACTAACGCTGCGTCCTCCCTTGCCTTACTCTCCTGGAGAAGTTGAAGGCTTATCCCCAACGTCCCCAGCTCATCCCCAATGTCCCCAGCTCAACGTCCCCATGAAAAAGCTCCTGGCATGGAGGACAGCGGACGGGGATGGCGGTGTGATGAACATGTGGAAGTGGCGTGGGAACAGTGCCTCAGGCCCTGAGGACCACAGTGCTTCTGTGGGAAAGTGCAGACGTGGTCCCCAGAATGTGCCAGTTGTGATTCCCTTGTGTGACCTGGTGGCCCTTCCGGTGCAAATCTCTCTCTGTACACCATTTTGCAGAGTGGAGGTGGGGAACACCATCTGGCTGAGTGTTTTGCAAAAGCTATTTAAAAACAAGGCCAGGCAGAGCCAGCGAGTGGCCATGGGGGGTCTGGGGTGACGCACCTTGGAGCGTGGGGGTGCGGGGTGACAGGTAGGGCTGGGACCTAGAGCCCCTGTGTGAAAGGGCCAACACAGAAATGCTGCTTTGTTTCCAGCTGTGGCTGGGCAGCCTCGGGGGGCTAGAAGCATCTGTAACCAGCTAATTTTTTCCTTCTTTCTGTCTCTAGAAACTTGAAGGGTCTAAGTGCAAAGGGCAGCTTCTGATTTTTGGGGCAACCAACTGGGACTTGATTGGTCGAAAAGAAGTGCCTAAACAACAAGGTAGGAGAAGCGGTGCCTCAGATGGCTTGTGCCTCCTGGGTGTAGTAGATGTCCAGCGGTCCACTGCGGGGCAGTTCTAGGGACTGTGAAAAGGCTGGATGGGGCCAGGACATCCAGGTGTTGGTTGAGTGTCAGGTGCTGAGACGTCAGATGCTCAGTCCACAGCGCTCTGCCAGCTGCCAGCCTGTTGGGAGAACTGGGTTGACAGAAACAACAGTCGCTGGAGAGGGGAACAGAGAAGTCCCAAGAA
Organism: Ictidomys tridecemlineatus; assembly: GCF_052094955.1. Lineage (NCBI taxonomy): Eukaryota > Metazoa > Chordata > Mammalia > Rodentia > Sciuridae > Ictidomys > Ictidomys tridecemlineatus. The sequence continues at coordinate 11,171,517 of NC_135487.1, read as the reverse complement.
GTAAATATTTGGTCCCCAGTTGACTTTAGAAAATTGGCGTCCAGCCGGGCCCGGTGATGCACACCAGTGATCCCAGGGACTTGGGAGGCGGAGGCAAGAGGATCACAAGTTTGAGGCCAGCTTGGGCTATTTAGCCAGATTCTGTTGGGGACGTGGCCCTGTGGTACAGTGCTCCTGGTTCCATGTGCAGTGCCAAAAAAGGGAGAAAAGACGGTGTCTTTCTGCAGAAGAAATAGCCCCAGGAGCAGGCTGGCAGGGAGCCGTGCTTTATGGCTCTTGGTGTCATTTGGAAAGGTGCCCACGGTGCTTCCCCACATCGCTATGCCCATAAACAAATATTTGCACATTGACACACCCTAGTGCCAAAACACTGGGTGTCCCATGAGGGTGGCAGGAATCCCAGCAGCGCTCGCAGGTAGCAGCGCACCTCTCAGGGCAATGCCTGGCTCTCAGCACCACAGCCCGGTCCCCAGAAACCCCAGGTCTGTGACACCAGCCCGCTGCTGGCAGCTCCTTTGCTGGTCTTGCTTTTTGCTGAGTGGCCCCTGTTAGGACCTTAGAGGACAGAGACGAGTCTGACCCTGACCCTGACCCAGCAGTGTCCTTTGAAGTGCTCTCAGGGGCTCGGGACAACACGTCCCATCCTTAATGGGGTGGTGGGATCTGGAGGGCGACGCTGTCCCCACCCCATCTCCTGCTAGTGACGTACCTGGCACCGAGAGGCCTCGGGCTGCTCCCGCAGCAGGAGTGGAGGGCTGGCTGCGCTGCGTGCTGGGGTGCAGCTTGGGCGGTTCCTGTGCCAGTGGTGGGGTGGGGGCTCCCAGAGACCGGGAAGGACAGGTCGGGGTGGGGAAGGGCGTTGTGGGGGAGTTAGGTGCTGAGGTGCCTGAGACATGATGAAGCGCCTGGTGGCGGCGTGGGGACATGTGGGGCCACAGCTCTGAAGGGGAGAGCGTGAGGACCAGGCTGCCTCGGCCGGGAGGCGGCCCCTGGTGCTCCTGGCAGGCAGGCTGCAGAAGGCCAGACCGGCCCTGGGAGGGCAGGATCCAGCTCCCGGGCACCAGCGCAAGGTGGACGCAGTCACAGCGGCCTGTGGTCTGCGTCTGCAGGTGTCCGGGTCAGTGGGGGCAGGTGGGGTGACAGGAGGGCCACACCGGCTCCCGGGCAGTTTGGTTCTGGGGCCCTTGGCTACTACAGAGACTCCAGGTGCCCGTGTTGTCCTCACGTGGCCTCCTTTGTCAGGCCAGTGCAGCGCCCTTGGAGTGCCTGGTGGCTCCTGCTGTGTGCAGGGCTCCCTCCCGGCCGCAGGCCTGTGACCAGCCTTCTCCTTCTCTTTGCAGCTGCTTACCGCAATCTTGGTCAGAATTTGTGGGGACCCCACAGGTATGGGTGCCTGTCAGGGGTACGGGTGCGAACGGTGGTTTCGGGGTCGTGTGCTGCCCACAGCCTCCTCATCACCACGGAAGGGAAGCTGTGGAGTTGGGGTGAGTACCGTGCGTGGCGGGTGCGGGCCACTTGCTCCCGGTCACGTGCCTGTCCCTTCCCGAGGCCTGCTCCTCTGCAGCCACCCTTCCTCTTCCTGATTCCCGGCCAGCCTCCCGAACCCCACGGCCCTCGCCCCAGTCGCCGTCTGGTGGCCCCGTTCCTAGAGCCCTGTGTCGGGCGTGCTGACCCTCAGCCCGCCGTGTGGCACAGGGCCTGTGTCCTCACGCTTGGAGTGCCACTGGTGCTTGTCACAAGACACTGCGTCTGGCTCTGGCTTGCGCACATCTTGGGCTGGGGCTCGTCGCCTGTTCTGAGGATGTCCTGATGGTCGTCCCTGTGTTGGTGCCCTGGGCCCTCGGGCTGCCCTGTCACCCTCCTCCCACTGCCTGTCCCCCTGGGCTGCCTCTCCTTCCTCCAGGCCCTTAGTGAAGTGGTCCCCAAGGCTACTTCGGCCCCCGAGCCCTTCCAGCTCCTGGGCTCTGCTGCCAGCTGGCTGTGTTGGTGTCCCCACCCTTCGCTCTGGCCCCGTGGCCACTCGTAGTCCGTGTAATGCGTTTTTATTTTACTTTGGTGTTTGAACTGGTGTTTTTTTTTTTTTTTTTTTCATGAGCTGCTGAACCAAAGTCCAAATATATTAACATCTGTCGTCTCCCTGCTCTGGGCTAATTTTGTAATTCTGTTGGAAAAAAAAACTAACAAGTGTCTGGCCCAGATTTATCCTTCACAGGCTCTTGATGACATGCCGACATTTGCCCCGATTTTGGTTTCTCCCTGGCATGGGGCGTGTCCCCTGCCTCGTCGTCCGTCCTGCTTCATGCCCTGACACGGGGCTGGGGCTTTCATGTTTGTTCCCGACTTAAAATAGCCCCTCCTGCTCTCCTTGCTGCGCGACACTTAGGCTGTGGTTCCAGAAGCGTCTCTGTGCTGACCCTGTGGGCAGGAGCACCACGTCAGCATCACGTCTGATGAGTCCCAGCTCAAGGGCGAGTGGCCTGGGTCGGGCAGCAGTGCCAGGGGACGTGCTGGCGATGCCCCGTATCTACTCACTGGTGGTCACTTGAATTGGAGGGCTGCAGTACAGTGGCCATAAGCACTGGCCCCCAGGGGAGGGGTCATCCCGCCACCCTTGGGCCTTGTGTGTGCGCGCGGCAGAGCCCATTGTGTGGCTGCTGTGCCGCTCCCGCCAGGGCACTGGTCCTCAAGCGGCCTCTCTTCTGCTGGGGCGTGTGGGGAGGGTCTCCTTCCTGAATCCACCCCTCCTGCCCCTCGTAGTCCTCGACTTTTCAGCTCTTCTAAGCCTCCCGTCTCCCCAGGGCGAGGCGAGGCGAGGCGAGGTGAGGCGTGTGGTTCTTTGGCCACTGGGCAGGGCCGACTTGTGTCTAGCTCTCCCTGAGGCCCACCTGTGTCCATCTTGGGGTGCAAGTGGTTTTCCCAGAGGCCTGTGCACTGCCGTGGTCCCCTCAGGCCTGTGTGAGTGCAGGGGCCGTCCCGTGGCCAAGGCCGCGGGAGCAGTGTGGGTGGCTTCGGTGGCAGGAGGGCATGTGTGTGCAGCAGGCCTTTCCCTTGGCACCAGGGCTGATCCACGGACGTGGGGTCCTGTGAGGGGTGGTCTGGGGGGCAGCTGGGGAAAGTGGAGGAACGATGGGCCCAAACCAGATGATCCAAGGTCGATCCCCAGACGCTGGGGCGGTGCCCCTTGGAGCCGGTGTCAGCGTGGTCACTGTTGAACCTGCCCTAAAGAGAATGACAGGGCGTCAGTGCCTCCAGACCAGGGCTCGTGTGGCCAGAGTGTGCCTGTGGGTGGCCCCGGGCTGCATGGAGCCCTTCTCGCATTTTCTGGGGTACCAGAGAATTGACGGTGTGCACTGAGTGGGTCCTTGTCACCGAGGCAGAAAGGGGGACCTGAGGGCTGGGGACGGTGCAGCAGGTACCTGCAGCTGGCCACCACTAGAGGACGGCTTCAGGGGTGGCACCAGGGTCTCACAAGCTGCCGCTTTCTCTCCTGGCTGTTGGCTGTGGGTCGGAGGCTCCCTCTGGGTGCATGGTGGGTCCCGGGGTACTGTGGGGCACCTCTGCAGTGCTGCCTGCCACCCCGCTCCCCCCCAACCAGCTGTGATCTGCAGGTCGAAATGAGAAGGGGCAGCTGGGCCATGGCGACACCAAGAGAGTTGAGGCCCCCAGACTCATCGAGTCCCTCAGCCACGAGGCCATTGTATCGGCTGCGTGTGGGCGCAACCACACCCTGGCCTTGACGGGTAAGTGGCCCAGGGCGTCACCTTGGGGTTGGGTGGAGTTGCTGCCATGACTTGGCCTCTGGGTGCTGGGTGGCTTTTGGGGCAGGGAGCCCATCTGAGACTGGGACAGGTGGCATGGCCTTTCTAAACTGCACCCCCAGCTTTTGATGCCAAGTGGGGTTCGAGCTGGCCTCCTGCCCCAAGCTCTTTTGGACACTGTTTCACATTCCGCCTGGAAATGAGCTGTTTGTATTATTTTGATGCCTTTGGTTCCAAATCTAGTTTAAAACATTCAGCGTTACTTTCCCTTTTGTGATGTTTTTCTCTCTTTGCAGAAACGGGCTCCGTGTTTGCTTTTGGAGAGAACAAAATGGGGCAGCTGGGGCTAGGCAACCAGACGGACGCTGTCCCCAGCCCCGCGCAGGTATGTGGGGCGGCTTCACAGGCGGGAGTGTTTTAAACGGGTTCAGCCTGTGGTCAGGTCAAGGCGCGTCTTGAAAGCCCTTTTCCTTGCAAAGAAAACGAGTGTCAAGACCTTGCGTTGAGTCTGTTCTGTGCTAAAGAAAGCGAGATGTCCTATGGATGGAAGTTTGTCTTCATCTGCAAATGCTTTTGTTTTGACCTTGAGTGCAGTCACCTGCCAGCTGCTCAGAACGCAGTTTCTCTTTGCTAAGACACCGAAGATCAAGTTTGAGGGGTGGGATTCCTACCTGAGAAATGAAGCAGGATGCTGGCCACCAGTCCGCCCTCAGTGGTGGAGGTGGGACCCGGCTTTCCTGATCTTGGACAGGAGCCAGCTCGCTGCAGCCTGGGGGTTTGAAGTGCTCCTGTCTTGCTCGCCACAGCTCTGAAGCACAGTTGCACGGTGGCAGAGTGGCAGAGTGGGTCAGGGCTGTCGTGACAAGGTCTGAGGTCTGGTTCCCTCTCGGCCTCTGTCTCCTGTGCCGGGTGGCAGGTCTGCGTCTTCCTGCCCTCTGTTCCCTTCCTGTCCCGGCCCTTCCAGCCTGACTGGCAGCAGCAGCAAGTGTTTCGATGTCCTCATTGGTTTTCAAATCCCAGGTTAAGTGACAGCCATCACTACCGTTTTCTGAACCATCTTAACCTCTATTTATGCCTCTAGTTGAAGACTCAGTAATCAGTGGCTTGAGGAGCAAATGAGAATTTTTTAAGTGGTTCTTTTTAAAAGAGTTTGTTTGTTATTTTTAAAGTTGGAGCTGATCCTGGAGTTGGTGACTCCAGTGAGGCTTAGAGGTGACAGGGCAAGGTGTGCTCTCTGACCTTGTTCTCCTGCTTGTGGATTTTGGGATTCGTCAAGCAGTAGGATGTGTGAGGCACGCTGCTGGGCGCTTTCAGGGTGCAGATTCCCAGAATATGAGTCCTGCTTCTGTGGCTACTCTCTGGGGGTGGGGTGGGGGCGTTTCTTTCCCAGATTCCAGTCTTTGCGTTTTCCCTGTGCTCTGGGCTTTGGCCTTCAGAATGGGGGAGTCATTAACTCTCCTTGAAGCCTGGTAATCTTGTGTCACAGCCTCATGCAGAGAGGGAGAGACTTTTTATCAGTCTTTTGAAAAATGCCTGAAAGTCCACTGTCTTTTCTTTTCAGATAATGTACAACGGCCAGCCAATTACCAAAATGGCCTGCGGGGCTGAATTCAGCATGATAATGGACTGCAAAGGAAACCTCTATTCCTTTGGGTGCCCTGAGTACGGCCAGCTGGGTATGGAAGTGTGTTTTTAAAAGCTCTGTAATCTAACTGTATATTTAGAACCAGAAGCCAGTGGGGGCCGCACACATGTGTTAGGAACTTGGTGATTGATCTCAGATAATAGCTTCTCCCACTAAGTGGGCCTGGCGGAGCGGGGAGCCGCCGCTCGCAGGGTTCCAGCGGGTTAGCGGTTTGCCTCCGTGAAGTCGGGGTGCAGCCTGAAGAAAGATGCTGTTTTCTGATTTGAAGATCCATTTATGCAAGAATCTCAAAGTTGTAGAAAAAGGAAAAGAGATAGATACTTTTCTCTGGTTTTTCACACGAGGGGCTCCTGCAGCGTGAGACGGGCCATGTTCCAGTTGTGTGCCACGGAGCAGGGAGCTTCCCGCTCCACCCTTGGCAGGATGTGCTTGTTCAAAAGCTGGTCACTCCTGCAGGTCTCAGGAGGTGTGGGAACCCTCCCTTCCAATGTCGCCAGCTCTCCATTCTCTCTTCCCTGGAGGGTGCTTTCCCGGGTGCCTCCTGGCCTGTGGCTCCAGCCCCCTCCCAGGAGCTGGAGCAGGCGGTGAGGCGCGGGCGCCCCCTGCTGGCCCCTGGGCTGCCTGCACCTGGTGCAGCACCCTCCGAAGCAGAGAGCAGGTGGAGAGGCGTGAAATAGAAGGCAGAGCGCTGTGTTGGCCTTAGACTTCAGGGGACGGTGACTCTGAAACTAAATATAGCTCCAGTCAGAAGTGCGTGAGAAGGAACAGCCCCCCCCCCCCCCCCCCCGTGCCCAGCCGTGCAGGTTGCGGCTCTGTTGGGGGAGCGTTGCCATGGCCACCGCCTCGTGCTGCACCCAGCCCCGGGCTCCACGCGGAAGTGCGCATCTGTGCTTCCTGCTACGTGGGCCGCTCCCCTGCTGCCTTGGTTTCTCGGGGTGGCGAAGGCAGAGCAGTTGCTGTGTACGGGCCCCACTGAGGACGGAGCTGCTTGGTTTGCACCCAGAGCATCTTGTCTTCTCAGCCGAGCAGCTTGCTTCTCAGCATCCACCATCTCGCCCAACCCAGACGGGTCCCTTTGGAGAGTCACGTGGCAGCCTCAGGTCTGTCACCAGCAGGCGCTCCCTGGGTCGAGCTATAGGCGCTGCATTTCCCCACCGCAGGCCATCGCCTTTCTGGAAGTCCGCATGGCCTGGAGGGGTTGCTGGCCTGTCCCTGGGAAAGGCAGGGTGTGCTGCTCCTTCAAAGGAGGTGGGGGGAACAGCAATTCGAAGGTGCCTCCCCACCCTCTGGGACCGCCTGGCTCAGCACCAGCGCTGTGAGGCAGGTGGCGTGGCCCTGGCTCCTGCAGGGTGCAGGCAGGGTGGGAGCTGCTGCGCAGTGTCCACACAGGGCCCAGGGGCGCTTTGCCACTGGATGTTGCCACTGAGCAAGCAACATCCCTAGCTTTTTTTTTTTTTTTCCTTCTTTTTTAATATTTTAAAGTTCTTGGTTTGGGTTGTAGATGGACACTTTTATTTTTGATGTGGTGCTGAGGATCAAACCCAGAGCCTCACACGTGCTAGGCAAGCACTGAGCCACAACCCCATCCCCCTGGCATATTTCATGTTATTTTGAGACAGGGTCTTGCTGATTTGCCTGGGCTGGCCTTGAACTTAGGATCCTCGTGCCTCAGCCTCCTGGCACTGGATGACAGGTGTGCGCCACTGCGCCTGGCACTAGTGTTTAGGATGCCGTTCCTTTTGGTGAGAGGCAGTGGCCATGGCCATGCTCCTCCAACATCGGGACCCGGACACCCCCTACCCCCTTCCCCCGTCCCGCAGGAAGTGTCTGAGCAGTTGTCTAAGAGCTGCATGTCCTGAAGTGTCCACCCTGCACCATAATGGCTTCACATCTGTCCGAGCCACAAAATGGGCAGATTTCTAAGTGGACAGGCACGTTGCAGGGGCAAGAGATGGGCAGTGTCAGGGACCCGCTCCTGTCGCACTCCCTGCTTACCAGAAGCTGGTCTTAGAACAGTGCAGTCACCCACCTGGACACTGTGGTGCTCATTTTGACTGTGTGTCAAGGTGTTTCAGACAGCGGCGAAGGCTGCATGTGCAACAACAGCATGTCACACGGCCATCACCGTGGGCTGACACGAGAGCGCTGTAGCCGACAGGCCGACAGCCGAGTGTGGGCTCAGGGTCAGTTTAAGAGCCTGGGGCTCCGGGCGCTGGCCTCTTCCCCTCAGGACTGCGTGGCAGCCAGGCTCCTGCTAGTGGCGAGTCCTCTCTGAGTGTAGAAGCACGTGACAGGTGTCGCAGCAGTGCTGCTGTCAGTTCGTCCCTGCGGTCACTCGCTCTGATCTGGTCCCCACCCACCCGCTCAGTTTTGTGGGCCCCAGGGGGGCTGTGGCTCCCTCTGGAGGACCTGCTGGGCCGGGGCTGGGGACATGGGGACCTGTGGTAGTGAATGAGCTCAGCTCCGGTCCCCTGCCTCCTGTGCTGCTCCTGACAACAGGCTCTGGTCACCACAGGACACAACTCGGACGGGAAGTTCATTGCCCGGGCTCAGCGGATAGAGTACGACTGTGAGCTGGTGCCCCGGAGGGTGGCCATCTTCATCGAGAAGACGAAAGACGGGCAGATCTTGCCTGTCCCAAACGTGGTGGTGCGTGATGTGGCCTGTGGCGCCAACCACACGGTGAGTGGCGCTGGTTTTCCTGTTTTCTGAGCTTCGCACTGGCGCAGAGGGTTATCCATGCACTGGCCAGGACCGGGTCCAAGTGGACGCCCTGCCTTCCCTGAGGGGCCTGGCCAAGCTCCTGTCCCTGCCTCCATTAGCCTCTGCAGGCTGCCAGCTGAAGGGGCTCGACACGGGTGGACAGGGACACCGCCCTCCCGCAGGACGTGTTTCTGAGCTGCAGGTGGAGAGCCTCATCAGGGGCCTCATCAGGGGCAGCTGTTTCCTTGGAGGTTCGCTCACAGACAGACGCAGGGTGGCGCTCTGCATCGATTTCCTGTTTGTGGCACTAGGGGTGGTGGTATCTTGAGGGCCCCACCACTGAGCCACCTCTCTGCGCCCCCCCCCCTTTTTTTTTTTTTTTTTAAGGATTTAGGACTGTTTTTTTTTCAATATCTGTATTTTGTTTCTTTATGTGGTGTTGAGGATTGAACCCAGGGCCTCCCATGTGCAAGGCAAATCCCCTGCCACTGAGCCACAGCCACATCCCCAGTCCCTCCAGCCCTTTTCATTTAATTTTTAGTTTTTTATTTTGGTTACTGGGAATTGAACCCAGAGGTGGTATACCATTGGGCAACATTTACAGCAAACACCGCCCCCCCCCCTTTTTATTGAAACAGGGTCTTAGTAACTTGCTTAGGGCTTCACTAAATTGCTGAGGCTAGCCTGGAACTTGTGATCCTCCTGCCTCAGCCTCCTGAGTTGCTGGGGCTGCAGGTGTGCCCTGGCCTGTGCATGTGTGTTAGTGTCTGGAGGCCACTTCCTTCCCTCGGGGTGCTCTTCCCCATGGTCGGACATGGATTAGGTTAGGATCTGGCAAGGAGGCGGTTTAGTTCTTGCAAATCCAGAAACTGAGGTTCTATTTTATATAGTGTAGTCTGGGAAACAAGGTTAGATTTTGTTAAAGAGTTTTTTGTTGTTGTTACTGAGGATTGGAACCCAGGGGTGCTTAACCACTAAGCCACATCCTCAGGGCTCCCCCTCCTCCCATTTTTTAGAGACAGGGCCTAGCTGAGTGCTGCCTAGGGCCTTGCTAAGTTGCTGAGGCTGGCTTTGAACTCATGATCCTCTTGCTTCAGCCTCCCAAGCTGCTGGAAATATAGGCATGCGCCACCACACCCGTCTGTTAAACTTGACCTAAAAGGCTCTTATCTGTTGTTTTACTTAGAGTTTTTCGGGCTGGGCAGTGGACCAGGCCTTGGCACCCTGGGCAGGCGCCGCTCCCAGAGCACGCCCCAGCCCTGTGCTGCTGAGCAGGAAAGGGGAGATCCCATACAGTGGTGATTGCTCCCGTCACCAGGGCCCAGGTGCGGGGAGCGCAAGGACGGTCCAGGACAGGCAGCCTTCCCTCCTGCTCTTCCTGCAGCATAGCTGTTATTTTAAAAGGAAATGGGATGTGCTGGCCTGCGGTCTGCAGACGGAGCCTTCTTGCTTCTGATGAGGGGAGATCTGCAATAAAAATAGGGTCCCTGGCAGAGCAGGCAGGCCTGAGCCCGCGTGCCGCCCCTGGCCTGCTCCAGGCGCCACCTCCCTGTGGCTGCAGGCAGGTGTGGACGGTCCCTCTGCCCTTCGCTGTAACTGCTGCTGCAGGCTCTCCTACAGACATGGTGACCCCGTCACCTCCTGGGAAGGCCTGGTGGCTCAGCCCGTGTCCCTGTCCTTGCAGCTGGTTTTGGACTCCCAGAAGCGTGTCTTCTCCTGGGGCTTCGGTGGCTATGGCCGGCTGGGCCACGCGGAGCAGAAGGACGAGATGGTGCCGCGCCTGGTGAAGCTCTTCGACTTCCCGGGGCGAGGGGCCTCCCAGATCTACGCTGGCTACACCTGCTCCTTTGCCGTCAGCGAAGTGGGTTAGTGGTGTCCTCGCGCTTGTCCCTAGGGTGGCGGTGTCCAGAGCCGGGGTTTGGTTTTCCCCTCCTTATAGATCACTGCTCCTACGGGCACCATGTAGCCACTGTCCTGTGCCGAGACCCGCACTTCACTCTGTCCCCGGTGTGGCCTGGCGGGCTGCGTCGGCTCCTGAGACACTTGCTCACGGTGACATCTCTTGTCTGCCTCCAGGTGGCCTGTTTTTCTGGGGGGCCACCAACACCTCCCGTGAGTCCACCATGTACCCGAAAGCAGTGCAGGATCTCTGCGGCTGGAGGATCCGAAGCCTGGCGTGTGGGTAGGTGGCAGTGGCTCCCGCACGTGTCCCATGTTCTTCCCTCCCCAGGGTAGCTGACACAGCCTGGGGGTGCCTGCTGACCGTCGGTCGGTCACCCTGTCCAGGCATGAGGTACAGCCGAGGTGATGAGTGAGGGCTTGGGGTGCCAGGACAGATGTCCCCTTCGTTGTCTTCACGGGAAGAAAAGTCACTTTAAAGGTTTTTGTTCTCAGAAGCAGCACAGGAGAGGTGGTTGTGCTCTCGGTGGGAAAGGGCAGTTCAGTTCTCAACGCCCGGGAAGGGGAACCAGACCCGGCTGTCCTCTTCCTGGCTGGACTGTTAGTGGGCGGGTGGTGTGTGGATAGGGGCCGTGTGGACTGGTCTGGCGTACAGACCCCCCCAGGGGTTCCCGTGGGTGGAGGTCTGTCCCTTGGGAGTGGGCCACCACCTCATCCCTCTGCCTCAGCCTCCTCTGCCCAGGGTGTGCTTCCCACCTTCCTCTGAGCCCCCACACCCAGTCAGAGTGGGCCACAAGGCCCCCCGACTTTGGCTTTGGCCCTGTGAGGGGCTCTGGGCCTTGCTGAGGCACAGTGTCCTGTGCAGGGTCATCTCTGGGCTCAGGAGGAGCCCTCTGCTCCCTGGCGTGCAGCGCGGGGTGGGCATGCCGCGGGGGCACTGGGCGAGGCCCCGACGTTGATGCTGGCCCCTGGCCGGTTGGGATGCGGCGGAGGGTGGGTGGTGACGGCCTCTGCCTTTTTGCAGGAAGAGCAGCATCATCGTGGCGGCGGACGAGAGCACCATCAGCTGGGGCCCATCGCCGACCTTCGGGGAGCTGGTGAGTCGGTGGCCCCCAGGCCGGGCGAGCACCTCCTGCACGGGGGCGGAGAACGTGGGTGCGGTGGTCTGCCGAGACCTCTGGGTCTCGTTAAGCTTCAGAGACGGTTCTATGCCGATGAGGCTGTGAGTGGCTGTGGTCCCCGCGTGGCGTGGAGGCAGAGGGTCAGGGCACCTCCCTGTGGCGGAAGGTTCACGTCCACAGGAGGACGGGCCTCTGGGTCTGGTCTAGCTTGGCCGTGTGCATGGTCCAGAGGGCAGTGTGCCCTCAGCCTGCCGTGGAGGTGATTTAGGGACACTTTCTTCTTGTGTTCCTGCTTATAAGCTCAGTGGCTGGAATGAGGTCAGAACAAGTGGCCCTCGGTTTCCCCTGCCCTGGCCTTTCCCCGTCCCCTGGCCTTGCTCTGAGGCCCTGCTGCTTGGTGAACTCTCTGCTGCACGTTCTTGGTTGCGGCTCATGCTGTGGGCGGTGGCCTGAGGCTGGGCTGCTACAGGCGGGTCTTGCTGCGCTCACTGGGCCTTGGCGGTTCGTCTTGGTTCATCTCCCCATTTCCTGCTGGCGTGGGGTGGAGACGGTCAGGAGGGCCGGCCCTTGCACAGCCTCTGGGATGGCTGGCCTTGCTGCTCCTGCGCTTCGGGTGTCCACGTGGGGCAGGCGGAACACAGGGAGCAAGCCACCAAGAGCTGCCTGCTTTCTTGTGACTGGTCTGAGGCGGCGGGAGGGTTTCTTGAGGCCCCTCAGGAATAGACGTTTCCCTCTAAACACGAGTATTACAGTTCGGGAGCAAGGAGGGGGCTTTTGGGGGAAACCTCTAGGGTTGAGAAGGCGCGCGGCTCCCGGAGCCGTACATGTGGGGAGGTGTGAGCCACGGCCTGGGGGCCCACCTGGCTGGGGGCTGGAGGTCCTGCCTCACCCTGCAGCCCTGTCCCAGCTGCGCCCAGGGCTCTGCCTGTGGCCAGCTCCAGCACGGCCCTCCACGGGCTCTTCCACGCCTGGCCGGGCCCCTGGGGCGCTGGAATCCTCCCTGGCAACGGCGTCTGCCTTTACCCCGTCTGTTCCTGCTGGTCACTCGGCCGTCTGGCGCAGGCCACCAGCTGTGGTCCTGACAGCTGCAGTTCCCAGTTCCCCCTCCCTCGGGTTTCATCTGCTGTTGCCACGGGAGGCTCCTGGAAGGTCCCCCCCTCCCGTGGGCCCAGGTCAGGATCTAGCATCCTGGGCTTCCTCCAGGGCTAGTCGCCGGCCCCGTGGACCTGAGGGGCCCTCCTCGCCCATGCTGAGAGTGGCCGGGTGCTGGCTCCGGGCTGGTGGGGTACAGATGGCCGTGGCGCTCCCCTTCTGGAGTGTGCCGCGTGGGTCCCTGTGGTGAGCATCTCCTACTTGCGTCTCCAGGGCTACGGGGACCATAAGCCCAAGTCTTCCACTGCGGCCCAAGAGGTGAGGACTCTGGACGGCATCTTCTCAGAACAGGTGAGCTCAGGAGGACGGTGCCAGTGAGCCTGCTGTGCCCTGGGTCTGCGGCGTGCTGAGCGACGGCTCGCTGGCCAGGTGTCCTGCCCGCCCTCTGGCACGTCTGACGGCTCGTGGCCGTTGGCAGGAGAGAAGTGCAGAAGAATGCTGGCCAGAAGGCCGGCGGCTGGCCTTTTCCTTGTGATACCCATACACTCAGCCACGTGACTCTGTCCCCAGGATGGGTGTGTGGCTCAGGTGACAGGTGCTGCTAGGCCAGGGTGGTTGGCAGATGGCAGCGCCAGGCCCGGCCTGTGGAGAGACACGGTGGGTGTGTGCCTCGCTCATGGTGGCATCGTGATCCAGGGAGGCGGGTGGAACAGGGAGCTGGGTCTCCGTGTCCCTGCCAGTCCCTGCCAGCAGGGCTCAGCGGGCCTCCTTCCATCTGGGCCCCCCCTGGCAGCCTGGAGGCTCTGGCTGGGAGGGTACAGCGGCCCACCCTGCAAGGACACTGTCTTCAGGGTGGGAGGGGGCTTCCCCATGCTGACCTCCCGGGCAGCCCACAGACCAACGTGCTGCTGTCCCTCGCCCCGTGCGTGTCTGCCCTGGCACAGCCAACCTGGTTTGTCCCTGCAGGTAGCCATGGGCTACTCACACTCCCTGGTGATCGCACGGGACGAGAGCGAGACCGAGAAGGAGAAGCTGAAGCGGCTTCCGGAGTACAACCCGCGCACGCTCTGAGGCGCCGCGACCCGTGGCAGCCGTCACTCCACCTGCACTGGGACGGGAAGTCGGACGAGGAATCAAAAGCAAAGTTGACCGAAGGTGCATTTTGTTAGACTCCCTGAGGTTCCGTTTTCTACGTGATTCAACGTTAACTACCTTTTCCTGTTTGCTTTCCAAAGTGTTTTTTTCTCCCTTCGATGTTTAATTAAAATATTTGCTCATAGTTGACCTACCATTCCTACAAGAGAGGCAGAAACTTGAGCAATCTAGGTTTTTTAAGTTGTATTTCTTGTCCCTCCTAAACACAGCCCAGGCCCCCACTCCAGCTGTCCTTAGCCTTGTGATCCGCGGGGGCGCTGCCTGGGACAGGCAGCGCCACTTATTTACTCAGACAAAAACGTCCCTCCTGGGAACCAGCAGCATCTAGACCAAGCCGTCCCGGAGACGGCCACCTCCCTCCAAACCATGCTCTCGTGCTTCGGATGCATCCGGGTCACTTGCCTGCTTTTTTTGCGCAGACTGGCTCAGGCCAGTGTGTGTGCCCCTCTGCTGCTTGTAGCCACAGCCTCACTGCAGAATCTGCCACCCCCACCCTCCCGGCGGGGGCCTCGGGGTCTGTGTTTAGCCATTTATACCTACTCTAGCTGTTTAAAAAAAAAAAAAAAGTCCAAATGCAAATCAGGTGATCGTGGAACCGCGGGGACATGGAGGGCAGAGGGGGACCGGCTGTGTTTGTTGAAGGGTCCAGCCTCATGGCTCCCAGGGGAGCCCAGGCCTGGTGTCACTAGCGCTCACCAATCAGAAGTCCTCAGCCAGAGCCGGCAGGGGAAGAGCGCTCTCCTGTCCCTGCAGAGGAAGAGTGGCCGCCCGCGGCCCCGCACTCAGGCCCTGTCCTGGCTGCGCCCTGCCCAGGGCGGGCCGGCCGGTTCCCCGAGGCTGTTCTTCGGCTCCCGCGCTCCTCAGTCACGGTTGCTTGGCTCTGGTACCAAATAGTCGGATTCCCGAAGAAGCCCTGCCCCGAGGGTCAGCCCAGGTGCCGGGATGCCGCCCGCCTCCCCGTCAAGTGCCCTCTGCCGAGCCCGTCCCTGGTGGTGACTGCGGCGGGAGCTCCGAGGTGCCTTCCTGGACCCTCCTCACTGGGACCCGAGCGAGGCGACAGCCCTGGTGGCTCTCGGGCTCCAGAGGGTCTGCGCTGGTTTGGGTGCTTTAAGTAGATGTGTAGTCAGTGGTGCTCATGGGGCGAGGGTGGGGGGGCCCGGAGCTGGCCGCAGCCTTTGTGTTTGCTTCTTCTGTTGTCACCACTTGTCATCGTCTCGATGTTAAAATGCCAAAAATGATCGAGTTGTCGTTGACCTTCTTCCTGTCCTCCTACCCCAGTCGCTCCAGAAGTGACTTCTGCTCTTGTTGGGCATGTAAAATGTCTGTCCCAGCCCGTCCTGTGGCCTCGTGGGACATAAGCTTGTGTCGAAGACACGGGTCTGAGTTCACGCTCGTCCCTGCTGATCTGTGCTGGCCTGAGGTCCAGGGGACGGGCTCTGCTGACTGGCCTGATGTGTCCAAGTCACCCCCAGACGCCTTCCACTTGAGCCCTCTGTGCGTGGACCTAATCATTTCCCTGGACAGGTCTCTTTCCTGGTGTGTGGCTTGGGCATCTGTGCTCCTTGTACCCTGGAGGTCTTCCCCGAGTTGTGTGGTCACCAAGAGGGACAAGGACACAGTAGGCTGGGCGCTGCCCTGTGCTGAGCTGGGCTCAGATCTTCAGGAACAAATCTAAAATCAGCAGCCCACCACCCTGTCCAGGGCCCTTGCTGGGAGCCGGGCAGGAAAGGGGCCTTGCCAGGGAGGATGGTCCTGTGCCCTCTTGCACCCCTTCTCCTGATGTAGAATTGTCACATGAATTTCCTGGAGGGGATACCCCTTAGGCAGGAGTTGGGGGCATCCTGCATGTCCAGAAGAGGGTGTAGAGTGGCCTGGGTGGGGACGCGCTTTGTGCTCCGTGGTCCTGAGAGCTTCCAGCGTCTCCTGTCGGGAAGGAGGGCCCTGGAGGAGGCGTAGGTGGAGGGCCCAGAGGACCGTGTGGTTTGGTCGAAGGTGCCTGGTTTAGTGCTGTAACTGTCTTATTTTTTTTTATATATATATTTCTTGGAGTAAGCATTTTAAATAAACGGCGTCGTGTTGACTCCGCCTTGGTGTTGGCATTTCTTTTTCAGGCAGAGGTGCCGCTCGGGGCCCCCCCTCAGCTCCTGTGTGCAGAACCCACCAGAGGCCGGGTCGGGAGGGGATGGAACCCTCCCTCGGGAGGGGATGGGACGGGACGGTCCCTTGGGAGAGGTGGTTTATCTTGCTGGGATTGGATACGTGCTGCAGGGCCTGTGGCTGGCGCGTCCCTGGCACCTGGAGATGCGCAGACGGCCGCAGCTTGGTCTGTCGCGCCTTCACTGCGGGCACAGTTCTCGCAGTGGCAGAGTCCCTACTGTGACGTGGACTTTCCAGCCATCTTGCCCAGCTGTCGGGTGACAAAAGTGTCTGGGCCAGGTGGAGGGGCAGGCTGGGCGTGCGAGGTGGGCTAATGGGCAGGTGTGGGAGTGCCAGGGGCTCGTCAGGGACATGGCCTCTACTGGATGCCAAGGAGCAGGTGTGTTCACCTCCCAGACTCCTCCCTGCAGCGACAGTGGCCATTGCCCCCGGGGGGGACCCAGGGCCAGGCCTGTGTTCCTCACCTCTGCCCTTCCCAGCTGCTCGGGGCCACGTGGGAAGGGACGCAGGCCACCCCTCGGCCGCGCTGGAACCAGTGAGCAGGGGCACCGTGATGCCTCCTGTGACCCACACCAGGAGTCCCGAGGTCCGGCCGTCCCCTTCCCCCTTTCATAGAGGAAGGGGAGCTACGGAGACTGCGCAGCCTCGGCCACCCTGGGGACCCTGGCAGCAGGCCCAGGGACTTCCCTCCCCACCAGGGAGGCTGGCCCAGCTGACGTTGAGGGTGGAGGACAGGTCCTGGGGCTCCGGGCCACAGAGCTGGTGTCTTGCCACCCGCCAGGCCGGCAGCCTCACCCGTGCCCTTGCCGCTCCTTAGGGCCCTGGGGGGGACATGCAGTTGGGGGGACTTCCTGGCCCTGTCCAGTACTGCCCTTGGCCTGGGGCCTGAGTACATGGGGAGGGTGGGGACCAAAGAGGGTCACTCAGGACCTTTGTCACTATAGAGTGACAGTGCTAGACCAACCTCAGGAGCTGCCTCACGCGTTCACTTGGCGTTGAGCCCAGGGGCTGGGGTGGGGGTAACAGTCCCACAGCACTGGGGACGGGACCCAGGGCCTCAGGCATGCCAGGCAGCTGCACCCCAGTTTCTCTTTAAATGTTTTAAAGGCAAAATGGAGGGCCAGGTGGGGCTCCGCGGTACAGCGCTTGCGCAGTGCTTGCCCAGCGTGCTCGAGGCCCTGGGTTCCGCCCCCAGCCCTGCAGCAACAACAAAGTGGGGGTGCTGTGGAGTCCCCAAGAGGGACAGCTTGGGACACAAAAACTAGAAGATGCCTGTCTTGGGGGGATGTGTGCTGGAGTTTTGGGACCTCCATCCCTCACCCTGCAGGGCCCAGGGACCTCCATCAGCACGCGCTGGTGGACAGCGTGGCCCCAAGCCAGAGACGGGGCCCAGGGAGACAGGAGTGCAGCTGGCGCTGGGGAGGTCTTCCTGCTCCCAGTTCGCAGCGAGGGACGTCTGCACCAGGCTTCGCCCTTGGGCTTCTACAGGTGACCAGTCCTCACAAGAGTCCTGGGACAGCTGCTGCCCTGGCCCCTCACACGAGCGGAATGGCCTGCGCTTGGCCTGCCTGCCCTCGCCTGGACAGCCGAGGGCCTCTTCCCTGGGACAGAAGTGGAGGCCTGGCACCAGGCTGCTGAGGCTCGGCAGGTGGGACTCTGGAGGCGAGGACTGGGCCGGAGCCTGGTGGGGCCCATCACCCCGAGGCCTGCGCCCTGTGGGCCAGGCTGAGGAGCCGGGAATCTGGACTTTGGGTTAATGGTTGGTGCCTAGGTTAGAGCTTGAGTGTCACCCAGGCCCCAGGAGGTCAGCCCTTTCCTCGTGGGCAGGGACCCTGGGGCCATAGTGTCTGGGACCTGGGAGCAGTGGGTGAGAAGGGTCAGGCCTGCTGGGGCCTCCCAGGGGACTCTTGCCCGGGCAGGAGTGGGCTCAGGGCTGGCCTCAGAAGGATCTCGTCAGGTCCTGGGGACACACACTCTGCACTCGGTGGACCTCCGTGGAAGTGAGTGGCAGGTTCCTCAGGGAAAGAGCCTCACAGGGGTGTCCTCTTCCGCTCCGGCCCCTGGGCTCCGCTCTCCCCAGATGGACCCAGAGTCCTTCACTTCGACTTTTCCAGACCACCCGGAGCTGTAGATTTGCCCCCCTGCATCCATAACCCCTATTGCTGATCTCTTCCTAGTCCTCCGCGTCACAGCCCCAGCCCAGTGTGGGGGCCACAGCCATGAATAAAAGTTCTTGGTAGACCATAAGCCCCGGTATCCGCCACAGGGCCAAGGCCAGACGGCAGCACCCCGCCCGTCCTCTACTGCCTCCGCCCACACTGCCCCTCAGGCTTCAGACCTCAGATGCTATGAGCATTGTGGCAAGCCAAGCCATCCCTGTCACACGCTGATGCAGGTGGCAGCTGTCCCTCACCCAGGGTTGCACATGCCCACTCACATGAGCCCCATGGAGCTGTATTTCTGTTGCACAGGCTGGGCACTGAGCCAGCGGGTGGCTGGCCCTCCGTGGGCGTTGATGCCCAAGGGAACTCTGCGGGGGCTTCTGCAGAGACGGCTGCTGTGCAGGGGGGACAGCCCAGGACCTGGGCCCGCTCCTATCACCCCAGCAGATGGCAAGTAAGGGACCTGCCCACGGCCCCAGGGTCTAAGATCAGGGCTGGTTCTAGGCCCAGCCCTGCCTCTTGCTCAGCAGGACACGGTCCAGGTGGCTGCTTTCTAGGGACTGCCGAGGCTGTCCTGGAGAAGCCACGGGAGGGGCAGGGTGGGAGCCAGTGGTTCGTCCTTCTCAGCAAGTCCCTTGCTTTGACAGTGGGCACTGCAGGCTTAGTGAGCGATTCCAGCCCTGCCCAGGTGTACTGTGTCCCCCGTGTACAGGCCAAACCTACAGACCAAGGAGACTAGAGAGTCCAACTGCCCAGCGGGCAGTGCCACTACCCAGGGGACCCTCTCCTTCCTCCAGCCTGGAATCTGGACCCAACGTGGTGGGGGGCAGGGGCTGGGAGGGGGGGAAACAGCCCAGCCTCTTCCCAAAGATTAGAGAGCAGCAGGGCTTGGCCTTGGCCACATCCTGCCCCCCAGGAGTGGGCCTGGGGGGGGGCCTCCCCAGGGGCCTCCCCGCCCCCCACCTGCCTTCCCCACAGCATGTGGGCCGCCAGTGCACTCAACAGCTAGGGCTTTATTGGCGCGGTCAACACTTGGCTGGAGGTGGTTTTCCACCTTCCTCTCCAAGGGGTTTTGGGCTGGTGGCATTTGCCACCCTACTGGGTCTGAGGGACAAGGGGAAGGGGCAGCCCCACGCTGGGCCAGGCCTGGGGCTAAGGCACCATCTTCCACCACTTGAAGTCAAAAGGCACCCGGAGGACGTTGGCACATGGGCAGAAGTCCCCGACCTCGGTGAGGTAGCAGTCGAAGTCGTCGATGAAGGTGCACGTGAGGCCCAGGGGCTCCAGCAGCAGGCGCACCTTCTCTTGCAGGCAGCAGATGCCCTTGATTTGGGGCCCAAAGGGCTTGGGGATCCCCAGGTTCATGTCCATCACGATCATGCACAGCTGTTGGAAAGACGGTCAGCAGGGTGAGCGCCTTGGAGGAGGGCCCCGCCCCGGGCCCGCAGCACACGGGGCAGGGATGGGGCAGCCGTCAGCGGCTGCGCTAGAGCAGGCTGGCAGGACCACGCCCTCCTCTCGGGCCTTCACCTGTCAACCTCAGGGACATCCCCCTTTCCACT
The DNA here is from genome assembly GCF_052094955.1 of Ictidomys tridecemlineatus. Taxonomy (NCBI): domain Eukaryota; kingdom Metazoa; phylum Chordata; class Mammalia; order Rodentia; family Sciuridae; genus Ictidomys; species Ictidomys tridecemlineatus. The sequence continues at coordinate 11,152,263 of NC_135487.1, read as the reverse complement.
TGGGCTTCCAGGGGCCCCGCTGTGTTTCTCAGTAGCAAGACCCGAGTTCTGCCTGGCCAGCATCAGCCCGGCCAGCTCCCCGCTCTGTGCCCGGTTCCTGCTGCCCCTGCTAGAACTCTGCCCACGTCCAGCCTGCCTGTCCACATCTGTCCACCTGTCCCACCTCAGCCCGCTCCTAGGGTTACATCAGACCCTGTTTCAGACACGACCAAGTGTGGGGTCTGCTGGATGGAGCAGGAGCCTCCCGTGACCGTCCCCACCCTGCCCCGCCGCATTGCAGTCCGACTCCAGGTGGCTGCTGCTCTGGACCCTGGGGAAGGAGGACAGGAAGACCCTACCCTAGCGCATCTTGCCCGAGGGCCGACTGCCAAGGGACCTTCTAGGGTTTGTCACTTCAGGTTGGGGAGGAAGAAGCTGAGGCCCAGGCAGCTCGCAGCCCAGAGTGTGACTCCTCACACGTGCCACGGCCTTTAGGCCCAGTCATCGTCCTGGGACCGGGTTTCTGCTGGGCGAGAAGGGCCCCATCCCGCCTCATGGACACCCTTGTCCGCTGTGCCCCGACCCTGCAGCCCTGCAGCCCAGCACCGGGTCTGGTAAGGCACCACAGCACGGGCCAGACAGGCCCTCCGCGACAGGAGGCCCAGGTGCCCCGTGGCCCTCACCATGTTGGGGAAGTAGGCCCTCGCAAGGAGTTTCGGGGTCTGCTGCTCAGACGGGATGTTTGTCAGCCGCTCCAGGCAGAAGAGCTGGGGCACGTCGATGATATCCTTCTCCCCCAGGCCCAGCTCCCTCTTCAGGATGGCTCTGTTCAGGTCGATGCACCTCTGGGGGGAGGGGGAGGCGTGAGCACCCCAGGACCCGGATGCCCACCTCCTCCTGTGCCAGAGCCGGAGCACGGCCTGAGGCACTGCCATCTTCTGATCAAGGAGGGGCAGGGCTCAGGAAAGGCCTGGGCTCCAGAGGCCAGGCTTGCAGACAGTCAGAGCTGGGACAGCTACTTGTGCACCACTGTCACGGCACCCTGGTCACTCGGCCCTGCCCAGAGGGGGGGACTTGGGCAATGCAGAGGGCAAGCAGGGGGACCCCAGGAGCTCTGCTCTTCCCGCTTCAGGGAGGGCCCTGAGCAGCCGTCCCCACCTGGGCACTTCCCTGCTTCAACCAGCTGAAGCCTGGGCATGGCCCAGGTCACCGTCCTGGAACGGTGACATAGGGCTCAGCTTCCCTCCTAGAAATGGGATACCCTCCTCGGGGGACTGGGTGTCTGGCAGGCAGTGGTTCATACTCCTGAGAGCCGAGGCCGGCTGCAGGCCGTAGCAGGAGCACGCAGAGGAGTGGGCGCGGCCTCCGCCTGCTCCCTGGGAACAGCAGGGGCTTGAGAGCAGAGCATGACCTTGGGAGGTCCCTGGGGTCAGACCCGGGTGCAACTCTCTGCCTAGTGCCCTTACTGAGCCCTGACCTCACGGAGGATGGGTTCTGCTTTCTACGCCCACCCCCAGGATCTTAGGCTCTGCACACGGTGCTCGGGCCACCCAAGGTGCTCAGTGGGAGCCGTCTGGATCCTCAGGCTTACCCAGCCCAGAGCCCCGACACTGCTGCAGAGTAAGCAGACTGTCACCTGTCCCCCCCCCCCCCTCGCCATCTTCCCATCCCGTCCACCTCCATCCCATCCCTGGGTCTGAATCTGGGTCTGAATCTGGGCCATAGCAGGGCCTGGCCACTGGCCCCAGCAGGAGTTGGTCAGGGCCAGTCCCTCTCCGGGAGGCCCGCACCTACCTCCACGTAGTCGTTCTGCCGCCTCAGGCTCTCGTCTGCCAGGAGCTGATTGATGGTCCTGGCCTTCCTTCCTGTGGGAGAGGAGATGGGAGGCCGGGAGGTGGGCAGAGCCACGGGGGACGTTCTCAGAACAGACTTCCAGTGGCCTGGGTCCTCCCCAGGGACCACCTGAGGGCTGGCCAAGCCCACGGGCAGGAAGACCCAGGCAGGACTTCAGGACAACGGAGGCCGCCCCTGGCTCGAGGCAGGGAGCCCAGCACACACAGCGGCTAGCTCCCCGGGACACCTGGGTGCTCCAAGGCCAGTGCAGCCGGCTGCCCTCCACCTGTGACCTTGACCAGGTCCAACTTCAGTCCTCAAGTTGTCTAAACGGATGCCCACCCAACCCAGGCATCAGCTCTGAGGCGACGAGGCTTGTCATGTGACGTGGTCATGTGCTATAAATGCCACCTCCTACATGACCGCGGCCAGGGAAGCCAGCGTTTCTGGTCTTCCCGCGTGGGCCCCATGCCAGCAGCATGCCCATGGTGCGAGGTGTCCCAATGGCGACCCCACCAGCTTGGGCTTCCCTGGGTCCAGAGGTGACCCAGTAAAGGCCAATCCCCTCAGAGGGCACCCGGTGAGGCTCAGCGTGGCCCTTACCATTGGCAAGAAGCTGGTCTGCTCTGATGTCCTCAAACAGGGTGGCTTCCCCGTAACCCTCCTCCTGTTTCTCCTGGAACAGCTTGTAGCAGGAGCTGGGGCTGGCTATGAGCAACCGGAAGCCCTGGAACCGAGGACGGGGTCAGAAGCTAGCACCGGCCTCCAGAACGTGTGGGGCCTGGGCTCGCTTTGGGTACTAGAGACCTAACCCAGGGTGCTCAACCCCTGAACCACAATCCCAGCCCGTTTATTCTTTATTTTTTTGGTACTGGGGAAACTCGGGGGCACTCGACCACTAGCCACATCCCCAGCCCTGTTCTGTATTTTATTTAGAGATAGGCACTAAGCAACTTGGACCCTCGCTTTTGCTGAGGCTGGTTTTGAACTCATGATCCTCCCGAGCCACTGGAATCATAGGTCTGGCTCCGTGTTTTATTTTGAGACGGGTTTCACCAAGTTGCTTAGGGCCTTGCTAGGTTGCCGGGACTGGCCTCAGACTTGCGATCCTCCTGCCTCAGCCTCTTGAGGGGCTGGGGTTATAGGTGTGTGTCACCGTCCCACACACCTTTTTGTCACTCTTGGTATCTATGGGGACGAAGCCCATGAACTCATCCACGTGGCCAGTCATGAGCCAGTCGGAGAAGAGCTCTACCGGTGCCTGGACCTGCTGGGCACAGAGGAAGTCTTGGAGAGTCCTACTCATGGCCCGGCCCTGTGCGCTAGGAGAACAATGGAGAGAACAGTCCTTAAGAGGCATGGCCCAGGGTGGCCGGCCCCTGCTGGCCGACAGTTGGGCTGCTTTGACCATCTGGTGGTGGTGGCCTGTCCGTAGGGGACGGGCTGGTTAAGAACCCTCTGGTTTGACCACCTCAGGACTGAGCCAGCCTTCTACATGGGGACCTCCCAGTTTTGGACTAGTGGCCACCAAGAAGCCCAGCCATGTTCTGTGGAAGAACTTCCTGCGGAGCCGACGGGCTGGGCGAACTTAATTTGCTCCAACTTAAACCCTGGAATTCTCGAACGAACAGTTGTTTTTCTAGTCTCCTCCATGAACCAGCTACCCCGACACCCCGACACCTCACTGCAGGTTAGGAGATGGGCCAGAGCCGTCAGCCTGCCCAGGGTGTGAATAGTGGGGGGGGGCAGTGAACCCCAGGGCCTCCCCTAGTTTTGAGGCACCTGGCCACCTCCCGGCCTCTTGGCTCACCTGGGGTAAAAGCTGCTGCCAATGAGCACCCTGCCTAAGGGGTACTCCTTCCCGTGGGCTTTGACTGGTGGGGACACCATCAGGTTCCCAATGGAATCCAGGCTGGCCACCCTGTGGTCCTCGGTGCGTCGGATCATATAGCCAATACCAGGGCTCTAGGAGGAGGCCGAGCAGGGGACATCAGGAGGGGCTGGCCATGAGCCCTCGCCTTAACCTAGGCCAACAGGTCGACTCCCACGTACCCTCCCCAGAGGCCACCTGCACCCCCCCCCTTGGCGCCCCATTACGCCAGGACAGGCGCCAGGCCGAGAGGTGGACTGTGATCGGCCGACCAAGCCCCTCACCAGGGAGTATTTCATGGGGAAGTCTTCAAGATGGACGGCCCGGGGGGTGTCGAGGATGAAGGAGACCGTCCTGTGGGGACCCTGGGTGTAGCAGAAGGCCATCTCATCCTGGAAGACACGAAGAGGTCCAGGGATCATCTCATCCCATCGGTGGCTCTCCTGCCCGGTCCAGCTGGACGGCCACAGCCCCTGGGTAGGGGCCACAGCCCCTGGGTGTGGGCCACCTCCAGAGGCGCACGGGAGAACCCCCTTCCTCCCGCTAACTTCTGCTCGACACCCAGCTCAGTGCCCTCCTGGAGGCTTTCCCTGCCACGTTCTGCTGTTCAGAGCTCAGCCGTCGATTCCTCCTCTGCCCCCCAGCGTCTCCTCCCACCCCTCGGCAGTGCCTCCCAGCCCCCCTCCTCCCGAGACCCGTTCCCACATCTCAGCCAGCGCGCTTCCCCCCACCCCAGCGGTGCTCTGCACTGAGCCACACCCCCAGCCCTTACTCATATTGAGATGGGGGCCTCGCTGCTACCTCAGCCTCCCAAGTCACTGGGAGCACGGGTACATGCTCCGGCGCCTGGCTCGACTGGGGTCTGAGACACAATCGGCCTTTCACCGGACTCAGACCTTCCAACGCCCCCGTCCGACTCTGCATTTGGTTCTGTTCTCTACCCAAGTCCCTGGTGCAGAGCAGTCGGAGGTCAGCAAGAGCTCCGCCAGGTGGTGACCACGCAGCCCCACCGTATACCCCCGGTCAGGCTGCACCTCAGCCCCTCCTCCGCCCGCAGGGCCAGCTCCTCGACTCCTTGAGCTTCATTTGAGGGTCTCCCGACTACCTAAGCTGGCCGATTTGAGCCAGGAACTCCCATTCCCAGCTTTAGTGCTCCAGCCTTGCTGGAGCAGGGTGGGGGCGGCGGCCGGACCCGTCACGTCCCACCTCTGAACTTGGGGTGGTTCACCCAGCACGTGGCGGTTCCTGGAGTGTGTGGAGCGGAATGATGTCCAGAACCAAAGCCGAGCCGGCCCTGGCCCTGCTGCTGTGCCAGGTCGGGTCCACCTGGACCCAGGCCCTGAGCGGAGGGCACCGGGACCCTCAGGCACCTGGGGGCGGGTGGCCTGTGCTCCGCAGTGGGATGCCAGCTCCATCCCTTAGCAGCTCTGGCTGGAGCACAGTGGGCACGGCCCTCCCCCCAGTGCTGCTGAGGCACTACCCAGGCGGGGCGTTACCTGGAGCCATCGGCCTAGGCGGTTGGGGTCCTCGTAGACCGGGGCCACCTGGCTGTCGCTCTTCTCGCTCAGCTCCGTCACCGTGTTCACAAAGCCTTGCAGCTGCAGCTCTCTGCCACAGGAGAGAAGCTGGTTCTGGAAGTCCTTTGAGGCTCTGGCCCAGGGAGGGGGAGAGGGCCTCCTGCCCGTGAAGCCAACAGGACCAGCCACACAGGCGGCCTAGCTTGGGGCCCACCCTGCCCAGGACCTGCCAGGGGCAGCCGCTGCCCCATGTCTGCCCCAGGTCATACTCCACACGTGCCCTCCCGCCCCCGCCTGGGGCTTCCCACTCAGTCCACTCAAAGTCTTCCCTACGGGGGCGGCACGTGTCCCCAAGAAGCTGGGTGGTGGCCTCGATGGCCTCGAGGTGGCCAGTGAGGTCGTCCTGTGTGTGGGAATTCAACCCTGGGATCTCGGCGCCATCCAGCCCAGCACAAGGCTCATGGGCCCAGGGCAGACACCCTCCCCTGGAGGACAGTGACCACCGAGGTTGGCCGTCCTGTACACAACAGTTAGACCATCTGCAAAGTCACAAATTCCAGTGACAAGAGGCAAGCAGGCCACCTCCCTTCATGGTATCCAGTGTGAGAAAGCCGGTTCTCAGCAGCTGTGTTGGGGTCTGGTGCACCCCCAGGCTCTTCCGGCTGTCCCTGCCCTTCCCCTTACCTGTTCTCTCCTGGATCCTGGGACCACTCACTGTCCCTAGAACATGTCTGTCCCTTCCTTTCCTCGACAGCATTTGACGGCACCTGAAATCACACTGCCTGGCCCCTCCCCAAATCGGGGGGACGGACTCCCTGGTACACTGCTTACCCTAACCTTGGGGACGGATACCCACGGTGACCATCTGTAGGACGAGGCGCCCACGTACCAGGGGTCACTGCAGCATAGCCATCTTGCCATCTTTACCCTGCGTACACAGGGGCTCTGGTTGTAAGGGTGCCAGCCAGGCAGCCCCGGGCCCTTACCTGCACAGGTAGACCTCCAGGGGCATCTGGGTGCTGGGGGTGAAGATGCAGGGAGCCACCCGGAACACGACGGTGTCTTTGTATATCGGGATCTCGGGAATCAACTGCAACACAAGAGGGGGGTCCAGGTGCCGGCCAGGTTCCAGGTCTCGGCCTCCCCCTCCCAGTCTGACCCCTAGCTTGTCACAGGGCCCCAGCTCTACTGCCACGCCGCGGCGCCTCCTGGGTCTTCTGCCTCCACGTGGCCCAGCCCAGGGGCTCCCGTCTACCGGCAGCGTACCAGGTCTTGGGACTCTTCCACCAGGGAGACGGAGAAGGAAACGAGGCCTGAGAAGCTGGCAGACGGGAACTCTGTGGCTTCCACGTAGAAGGTCTCCTTCCGGAGAGTCTCCAGGGGGCCCAGGGCGTGGCAGTGCCAGCCAAGCCCCAGCACCAGCTGATAGGCACAGGAGTCTTCTGAGAGAGACAAGTGGGGGCCATCATTGGAGCAGCCTGGCGCTGTCACATCGAGAGCCTAGGGTACCTGCTCACTCCAGGAGGGTGGGTGGGGGCAGCAGGCTTGTCCATCCCCTGTTTAGGGCTTCAGGTCAGGGACAGCCCGTGTTCTTAGGACGGTTATGCCCTTGGGAGACCTCGGATGTGGCAGGAACTGGGCACTCGGGTGAAGATATTCAGTTCAGGGGCAAAGACTCAGCAGGTGCACCCACACTTGGACCCAGGGATCCAACTTCAGCTAGAACATCACCCAAAGTCCCCGGGGCCTGCTGTCACGTGCACCGATAACACAGTAGTAAGGATCTTATTGGCAGGATACTGGGTGCAAGTGTAGGTGGCAGCTGCACCGAGGGTCAGACGGCAACGTGGGAGGGTCAGCGAGCAGCACCTCTGAGATGGACTGCATCTCCAGGGTCCTGGTGGCCACCCACGCAAAGCCCACTTCCTTCTAGTTTAAGGTCATTAAGAACGAAACCACAGTGGAGACCCAAAGGCAGGGGACAACAAGCCGGGGTTGCCTCCGGTCAGCTGGATGCCAACGTTTTCCTCCTCTAGCAGCAGATGAACCCGAGCCAAGGCCCCTTGGCTCCCCCACCCGACTCCTCTCAGGCTGTAACCACTGTCATGTGGCAGATGTGGTCCCGTTGATGACCGTTCCTGGGTCAAGCCACTGGGTGGATCCTCTCTAGGAGATCCCAGCTGGACTTACCTTGGCCATGGTGCCCTCCTGGGGTCTCCTGCACCCCCATACCACCTGCCCTGGTCTCCGGCTCCTTCAGAGCGTGTGTTAGTGGCCGCTGCTAGGCCTGGCAGCCCAGGTCAGGTGCTGCCCTGGTTCCCTGGCCTCCTGTCTGGGTAGTGGCCTCCGTGCCCTTCAACAGGCCCTGCAGGTCTGCGGCAGCACCCTGCCAGCAGCCAGGTGCCATCTGGAGGCCCAGCCTCAAGCCTCCTGCTGCTGGCCTCGAGGGCACTGGGCAGCCCTCGTGTGCAGAGTCCTGCTTCTAGGCTGTCCGGCTTGACCAGCACTGGGCCAGGACTTGTGGGGCAAGCTGGACAAAGCAGCCATCCCCCAGGAGCCCCACAACCCCCCCTACAACCTCAGCCTCATGGCTGCCACAGAGCCTGCTGCAGAGTCCCCAATGCCACCAGCCAGCCAACTGCTGCTGCAGGGCTGAGGCCTTCTGCCCAGGACCCGGGTTCCCTGTGGCTGTGCCACCAGGGGGCAATTTGCTACAAGATAGGGAAATAAGGGGGCCACCCCTTGCCACAAAGCCCCGACGGGAGGCGTCAGTCCTGTGCCTGGCTCCCCCGGGGCCTTCTGTCACCTCCAGCTGTTTAAGCAGAGTTGACATTCCAAGCAGGCTGGGGGGCAACTCGACGTTGGAGGGTTTGCTTAACACGCAGGGGCCCTGGGGTCCAGCCCCAGCACCACAAAACAGACCACATGCCAAGAGTGTGACCGGTTGCTGACCGACAGGCTCATGGGTGGCCTCACCGTCCTTTGGGGCAGGTGCTCATCATCCCTCTTCAGCAGGCCCAGCAGAGCCACACTCCTGTCACCTAGAAGCCCTTCCTGCCCTCAGCTCTTGCAGCATGGTGCTCAGCTCCCCGTCTCCCTGTCACCCTAGATCCCAGCTGGCTTCATTCCAGCCCTTCCCCCATCCCTGGCTGTCCCTCTGCCCCAACCAGCTTTCAGAGCTGGATCTCAGGGCACAGGTGGTCAGCTCCCCAGCAGCACCGGTGATTGGACCATGGGTGCTCTTCCCACTGAGCCACACCACCAGCCTTCCCCCACCCCCCACCTGAGATGGGGGGGTCACTAAGTTGCTGAGGCTGGACTCGGACTTGCCATCCTCCCGCCTCAGCCCGAGCTGCTGGGATCACAGGTGTGCGCTATGGGGCCTGTTCTGTTGGCCGGCCACGGACGGCCGGGCCTGGAGCTGGGTGGGTAGCCTCTTCCCTTGGGCACGTCTAGCCATTTCTCGTTCAGGGTTTCAGTACCTTTGAAGCACAGCCAGCAGGCCATGCCACCCCCCCACACACAGTCTACCACCTCCTCGTCCTCCCCGGATCGCTCCAGAACCGGCTGCCACTACTGTTGCTGCCCTTGGTACTGGACACCGTAGACCGGGACATCCAGACATCTTGGTCTCTTTTGACCTAATTTCAATGATCTTGACCTCTACCACCCGAGGTGCCCATGACGGTGGGCACAGCCCAGGCTACAAGCCACCTGCAAGACGATGTGACACCTGGTCTTTTCAGTCAGTCCACTCTCCCACCCCAGCTCCACACCTTCCCCCGCCAACGCCCACCTTCCACCCTGGCTCCCCCAGAGCCCAGGCGCCCCCTCCTCTCCTCACTGCCAGCTCCCACGCTTTCAGGCGACTTTTCTGGAAAGGGAAGTAGTGGCCCCGGCTGGGCTCACTCCAGTATCTGAGCAGCTGGAGAAGCCACTACACTGAAAAGTCTCATTTTAGGAGGGGACCAAGCCTCAGAGCAGCCTCGGCACCACCAGGCCACACCCCCCCACTCCCGCGGTTTCCTCTCCCGCTCCCGAGGCCCGAGCATCACGGCTCCCGGAGTCCTCTGCTCCCAGGGGACTCCCACCCGCCCACTGTGCCCACCTCAGGGCTTCAGACGACCCTCTCTGAGCAAGCCCCTCCCCAGTTACGCCACGGCATCGCTCTCCAAGGAAAGCGCCTGCCTGCTCCCGCCCACTCCCACGCCACCATTTTTGTGTTTCGCAGTGTTGGGGACGGAACCCAGGGCCTCCCACGTGCCAGGCCCGGGCTCCGCCCGAGAGCTACATCCTCAGTCCTCAGGGTCCCTCGAGGTCACTAATGCTCTACGATTGGCTCTGGCCTCTTGGTCCAGTTGATCATTACCTTCCTCAAAGTCTGGAAGCTGGGTCCTCGGCCCTTTTTATCTCGAGATGGGGTCTCACCGAGTTACCAAGGCTGACCTGCTGCAGAGCCAAGGCCCCTTTGCTCCCCCAGCACAGTCGAGAACAGACGAAACCGACCCAGTCAGCCAGAACCTGTACTTCTCCCACTAGGCCCCGGAGTGGCGGGGTTACAGGCACGCACCTCCACAGCCCTCCCCGTCTCGATTCTCCAGTTAGCATTCTGAGCAAGAAAAAAACAGGCGGCCCTGACCCATGTGATAAGCAGGCTACACGGGTCAGGGTCTCCCGAGTGGCCTCTACTTGGCATGGCCTCGCCATCTCCCAGCTGTCCATATTTGGTGGCCTCACAGGGCCAGACCCAGACCTTCAGGTTTCTAAGGCTCACCGCAGCCAAGGCGCAAAGGGCCCCCCAGCCCGGGCTGCTTTTTTAGCGGGTCCAGCTGTGCACTCCGGCCTGCGGAGGCACTGGAGCCCAGGCCCCAGGGAAGAGGTGAGGCTGCTCTCCAACGCCAGCCAGAGCTGGTCCCCTCCGAGGATGGCCAGGTCACATACCCCAGGGACCCGCCTGCCTGCTGAAGCTAACCGTGGCTTTAAAGGAAGGTGCCTGTGGCCCGCACCTGCAGAGCCAGAGCTCCATCTCCACCGGAGAACGAGCAACCGACCCAGTCAGCAAAGTCACACCCAGTCGAGGGTCTCTTGCTGGAGCTGGACGTGTCCAGCAGCTAAGCCAGCAGCCCCCAGCCCCTTCTCCACAGGATGGGGCATGCTACCCGCCTCCCAGGGAGGGGACAGCAGATGGCATGTTGGTTGGGATGTGGGTGCCTCGAAACTACCACTCTGGCTTCTTGGCCTCTGAATTCTGCAACTTTGGTACAGTGGGGTCTGGGCTAAGGATTCTGGCAGGAGTCACGGGGGGAGATGTTCTCCACCCACTGTAAGGCCCTCCACCAGCTGAGCCGCGTTTCTTCTCTCCTGGCTACGAGGATCCTGCACAGCAGGTGACATCACCCCATTTTACAGGTGGGACAAGTAGCTCGGGGGTGCCTAACTCATCCAGGTGTGTCAGCTTGTTCTGTTGTGAACACGACACCCGGAGAATCCCAGGGACACCAGCTGGACCCAGCAGCCCCCGTCTGCCACTCTAAGTCTCCATCCGGCAGGGCTCTCCAGGGACCGGGCTGGAGGCGTGTGCACGGCTCACCCCAGCACGCACAGAGCGTGGCCGAGTAAGATCCCATGCCAGACACTCACTCTGGGGCCGGTAGACCCTCGTCTTCTCTGCCTCTTCCTTGGAGGTGTGGAGGATCAGCTTGTAGTTCTTCAAGATGCAGCTGGGGCCTTGGACGGTCAGACTCATCTGTGAGAGCTTCCTTATTTCTGGACAAGAGACAAGACAAAGGTTCAGGCCAGCACCACAGGGATGGAGAAGCGGGGTTGGGGGCTTGTGTGGAGGACCCCTGGGGACCCGCTGCCTCCTGCCGGGCAGCAGGCCCCCCGAGCCGGTACCCCGACTCTGCTGCTTGCTTCCTGCGTGGCCATCAGCAGGTCACCCACCCCTGGCACACTATTAAGAATTGCGTTTACCCCATGGTCCCCCAACTTGGGGAATGGGGCCCGGCATGGTCAGTCGGGCAAGGACTCGTGTCCAGCTTCCGTGTGAACCACGGTGTCCGTTCCACCTCTGATCTGGAAGCCTGGTCACAACAAGGCAGGCTGAGACCCGAGACGGCCTTTGCCTCCGTCGGGCGGTGCTCGGGGCCCAGGCTCTAGGAGGCCTGTGAGCAAGAAGCTCCCGCACCCCTTTGACGCCTTAATCTTCCTGGCCACCTTGTGAGGCAGCCGGACATCCCCACGCCACAGTCGGCTGAACAAGATCAGGGACGTGGCATCGACACCTGTGTCCTCCCCAGGGGACCCCGAGGCCGCCTCCTGCTCAACCCAGACTCTAGGCCCCCTGCGTTGGGTGCTGGGATGGAGCAGGCCGGAGGACGCTCCCCCAGAGCCACGCCCCAGCCACGGCAAAGACCACCCAGAGCGGGGCCATCAGCACAGAATCTCCATTTGTTCAGGGACAGCAGGGCCAGAGGATGACGGCGGCGGTGGCGGTCATACCGTCTGAGAACACCTTGGACTTGTCCGTGATCTGGCTCATGTTGGCGGGGCTGCAGTTCACGAGCAGGATGGCTCCCCATCCGTTGGGGCCCCAGACCCATTTTTTCTGGGAACAACAGAAATGCCAGCTCAGGAGGCCGCCTCGTAAGACCCTCTGCTTCTCAGAGGCCACTGGCCATCAGTGGGCAGGGCCAGGCCTTCCTCCAGGGTCCTGGGGACCTCTGGGGCAGTGCGAGGAAGAGCACCTGCCGGAGCAGGAAGGCAACAGGACAAGTGGACCCAGAGGGAGGGACAAGTGGACCCAGAGGGAGGCGTTAGCTAGTGACAGCTATTGGTCACAAGTCCCCTCCTTTCAGTTTCCGGGGAAGGAGGCACAGAGGCAAATTGATGGTGGCAGCTAGCCCTGGTCTAGTTGACCACGCAACCTGGCTGGGCAGCAAGCCTCGGGGTGGAGGACATTTTTTTGGGAGGGGAGGGGGCGGGTACCAGGGATTGAACTTGGGGGCACTCGACCACGGAGCCCCAGCCCCAGCTTGATTGAACGGACTAGAAACTATCAGTTCTGACTCTGGTGGGGCCATCTGACCCTTTGTGGATGTTCAAGGTCACATAAAGTGGCCCTGGAGGCCAGACCTGGCTCAGGGGCCCTTGTCCCAACCAGCCTCACCTTAGCCTGCTTGTCACTCGGCACTTCGAGCTGTCCGTCGCGATAGATGTCCGCCTCCAGGTTCACCTCTGCAAGGCAAGGGCGGGGTCTCGGCTCAGGGCTGGTTCTGGGGCTGTCCAGCCCCCCCCCCCACAGCAGGCAGGAGCAGAAGGGTCCTCCGTGGAGGGCCGCTTCTCAGGAGCCCACGCCCTCCCGCGTCTCCCCGGCTCCTGGGAGCTCTCAAAGCCAGCCCACCAGTCAGGGTACCTCGACGTCCCTCTCGGCTCCACCCAGGGGGTTCCCACCTGGAAGGCACATGGAACCTCCCTCCCCTTCTGGAAAGGTCTCTGCACCCTGACAGAGCTCGGTGCACAATCCTGGGCCCCTTGAGAACTTCCTGCTCTCGCCCCTTCGCACGCTGCTGGCCACCCTGGGGCTTTACCAGCTCTGTCCCTACATTTTGTACTGAAATGCTGTTTCTCAGCTGGAGCGTCAGGGCCACGGGCAGAGGCTCTGCACACATGTGCTCGAGGACTAAATGCCTGCTCCAAACTCGACTACCCTGGGGACACAGCATGCAGGACAGAGGCCCCTCTTCTTGGAACTTGGTGTACAGCTGGCGCAGAGCACCGACACCTCCTGAATCCAATGGTGACACGTGCCGTGGGAACAGCAGGGGGCAGGGACAAGGGAAGCTCAGTTTGGGGCGACAGGGGGCACTTCTAACTTTCCGAGAACAGAAGGAGGCGAGAAAAGGATCCTGTTATCTGGGGTAAAGCCATTAGAGGGAATAGGAAGCAAGTTCAAGGCGGCAAGTGCAAGGGTCAGGGACGCCAACGTGCCTACCACAGGTTGGGCAGGGAGAGAGAGGCCAGAGGTGGCGTGGGGCCCCCCCACGGAGGTTTGTGGGCCCTAAGAGCCTTTGATGCGAGTAGCACGGAACCATCTGGAAGCCCGGAACCGAGAGGACATCATCCGACATCCCCTGAAAGATGGGCCGCTCTGTCTAGATCAAGACTAGACCCAAAGGAGGGCAAGAGACAGCAGGAAGCCCACTGGAGACGCGGGCAGGGGGCCGGGCCAGAGAGGAGGGCGGCTTGGGCCAGCGTGACAGCTCGGGAGGGGGGAGTTGCTGGCTCCCGGCCACACTTAGGGGACACCACCGAGACTCAAAACGACTCGGGCGAGGAAGGGTAAGGGTTACCAAGGTCACCGGCCGGAACAGCGGAAGGGGCGGCTCCCACCCACTGCGGGGCGCACTAGGAACAGGTTTGGGGAATAGAGGAAGGAAGGAAAGTCCCTTTAGTTTGGGCTCCACTAAGTCACACACCCAGGAAGCTGTTGGGTAGATCACCTCCCAGTGGGGTTTGGGAGAAGCCAGGCGCGAGCCAGTGTGGAGAGGGGTCTGCCCGTTGGAGCCCAGGGCTCTCCAGTGGTCAGCTGGAGGGTGAGGGGCTGAGCCAAGGGGCCCGAAAAGGAACCGGTGGGGGGAAGCCCAGGGGTGGGGTCGCCGAGAGGGGTCAGGAGGAGGAGAAGCTGCCGTATGGACTGCGGCCACCAGGGCAGGGCAGAGGAAGGTGGACCTGACCAGGTGGAGCCAAGTTGTTAGTCTCACTTGGGCAGCGGGAGAGGCCTGGGTTTTGAACAGATTCAAGAAAAAGGGAGGAGAAGTGAAGGAGCCGTTGAGGGTTCCCAAGGAGCCCAATGGTGGCGGGCGAGTGGCAAGTTATCAGAACCCCGTCCGAGAGCGTAGAGGGAGAGTTAGCCCCTGGGCTGATGGGGACGACACCCAGGAGGGAGGGGCACCTTCCACTTCAGTGGGGATTGCTGATGGAATGTTCTGGAATGGAGGCAGGGACCCAGTGAGACGAGACAGATCAGCTCAGGGCCAGACACGTCAATGGTAGCAGGGGAAGGAAGCAGGGGCCAGGCGCCAGGAGGTGGGCGGATGACAGTAACACGTAGCAACCCTGGTTGCTTCTATTCTCGGAAGACTTGGTCATCCGTGAGGGAGGACGGGGGACAGCTGACCGAGCTGGCGGAGGGGCGGCGGGAATCTGAGTGAATCCCTTCCCCACCGACCGACCCCAGGGCTTCTCGCTGCGGGAGGCCCCTCTCGGCTCTGCCCACACCTGCTTTCTGGGGGCTCCCCTGGGAGGAACTCACCGATGCCAGTGAGGTACAGCAGAGCCGTGGCCATGGGGACCTCTTCGTTGGGATGATAGTAAGAGACCAGCACCTGGGGAGACAGCGCCCAGGAGCCATGGAGCACTGGGGACAGGAGCCCAGCCCTCCGCCAGGGAGCAGACCCAGGCAAGGATTCGCCCTTGGCCCCAGGGCTCGATTCCCAGCCTCCAGCGCCTGGCCGTGAGCTGGCCCAGGGCCAGAGCCCCTCCAGCCGTTTCTGCACTCGGGCTCACGTCCACCATCCAGGTGGGTCCCTAACCCAGGGACAGCGGGATGAGACCTGCTGTAGCGCTGGGCAGAGGGAACAGCAGAGGTCCAGGCTGCCAGGCCCAGAGCTCAACACTGGGCCCCGCCCCCCAGGGTCCCTCCCGTTACGCCATGAGGTGGGCAGCAGCCAGCGTTGACGGCAATGGCTCAGCTGACCACTCGAGAGGCCGCGGAGACCCCGGGCCGCGGTGGGAATCGGAACTCCATGCGTCCCGTGTCTCAGCCTCTGCTTCCGAGGGACATTTACACTTTAGACACCAGCCCTTTACCCCCCGCCGTGAGCCCATCCCCTGAACCAGGGACCCAACCATCAGAGCCTCGTCACCCACTCCTGTTCCCCAACGGCAGGGCCAGTCCCAAGGCCAAGCGTTTCTCTGCTGCCCACTCCTGATGGGGCAGAGAGTGGCCTTCAGGTGGGGTGGGCCCAGCTGGGACGCCGAGGCCTCCGGTGGTAGCCAGGAGGTGCTCGGACATTCTCCTAGGGAATGGCCTGCCCGGGCGGGGGGCATAGGTGGGCATCTGCACTGCCCAGGGTCATCACCAGAGCATTGCCAAACTGCAGCAGGGTCTGGGCTGCGTGACCCCAGGCCTGGGCCACTTCAAGGGCCTCTCCCTAGCTCCGCACTGGGATCAGCTGGGCCCGGGGATCTGGAGGCCGTCTCCACCCAACTGGACTGGGGGGTGTGGCCTGGTGTGGGGTGCTCCCTGCCACGGGGCACCACGCCCTCCCGGGGCCCATGAGGAGGCCCATGCATGTTTTATGAGGCAGGGGTGGACCTCCCCAGCAGGGAGATGGCTTGTGGGGGACAAGAACTTGAGCTCAAATCCCGGTCTACCCCACCCCCTACTCGTGCTACTGACATCAGGTGCGCCCTCCGCGGCTTCAGTTTCCTCACCTGGAGGGCTCCCGCAGCAGCCCCCTCCGGTTCTTTGCCAGCATCAAGATCAGGTGTGCGCGGCGCGGGCGTCAGGGTGCGGGCTCCCAGGAGGAGAGCCCAGGGGTGGTGCAGGCCCACCCCCGGGCGCTGCCCCAGGCTCACCTTGTCCTCGTCCACGGACGCGCTGGGCGATACCATCCTCACCAGCACGTGCGAGGTATCCAACAGCGACCGGCAGATCACGGCGTCCTCCTTCCCCGAAATCACTGTGCCCGCCACGTCCACCAAGACCCGCGGAGAGGCGCGGACGGTGAAGCTCTGGCAGTTCTTGGGGGCACACCTGGTGGGCCCAACAGGGCGACAGACTTTAGGACGAGAGAGACTGCCTCAGCCAAAAGGCAGCAGGCGCCGTGGGGCGGCCCCCGGGCCCTCCGTCCTGGAGGTACTGGGCCAGGGCCCAGTTACCCCCCTTCTCTGACGAGCAGCAGCCAGACCCCACCAGCCCACTGACGCCCCCCTGACGCCCCCCTGACGCCCCGGAGCTATCCAACGAGGTTTTATTTATAAGTCCCAAGGGGAAGGGCGTTTGTTCGAACCCAAGGGATCCCCAGAGGGGAAGGGACAGGGCGTGGGAAGACCTCGCTGGGCTGCAAGGAGCCACCTCCCCACCGAGGCTCCCTCGCCTACGGCTCATGGCCACCTGAGGGGACACCCAGCCACAGCAGCCAGAGGCTGACGGGGAGGGCCTCTAGAGACCCGAGTCCTCGCGTGAGGCAGGGCTAGACAGGGAAGCCACCCCTGACCCCTGTGGAGGCCTCGCTGCCTCACCTACTGATGTCCAGGCTGATCTCCGTGCCCAGCACACAAATGGCATGGGCAGGGGTGTCCAGGGTCAGGTGGACAGTGCTCTGGAAGGCAGTGGCACGGCACTCCATGCTGACCACCCTCAGGCCCACACGGCGACCACCCCTCAGCCCAGTGGCCGCAGGTGCCCGGGGTGCTGGCCCGGCCCTCCCCTGTTATAGGCTCGGGCCCCGGCCCGCCCCCTTGTTAAGGGGTGGGGAGGCCTCCGAGGCTGGCCAGGTGTGACCGGTTTCTCTCCTGAGGCTTCCCGGAGGCTGAGGGCTGCCGAGGGGCAGGTGGCCCGAGGCCCCTCATCACTGGGACGTGAGCAGCCCGTGCCCGTGGGCGCTGCGGGCCCGTGGGCGGGGGAGGCGGCTGGGTGCTTAGCCATCTGGCCCGCAGCTGGAAAAGGGGGCTGGGGGGGCTGGTGCCTGCAGCACCCAGCTGGACCCTCTGGGGCAAGGACCCACAGGGCAGTTAGGGGCGTGGCCAGGATGGCCGCTCGCTCTGGGTACTGGCTCTGGTGGGCGTCTTTCCTGGATATTGATAGGGAGCCTGGTGACTTCCTGTGTGGGTGCAGCTCCGGGTCACGGTGGCTGAGACCCGACCTATCATCTAAGCGGTTTCAACTCTGCCTGGCAGGGGCTGGGGTGGGGCACGTGTGGTGGACCCAGCCAGTGTCCGGGCAGGGCAGGGCGGGGTGGGGTGGTGGTGGCCAGCCGCTGTTCGCAGAGCCACAGCGAAACACTAGAGGGATTCTTATGATGTAGATTTCAACCTTGCGAAAGTCGATTCTTCATGTTCTCATCAGGAAAAACGACAAACTTGTGAGGTGCCAGCAGCGTAGTCAGTTTGACTGACATTCCGTAACGTATCCGTAGGTGAAGCCTCCAGTTTGCTCCAATCAATAGGATCCGTCACTTGAAGGAAGGGGTAGGGAGTCTTGCTGCTGCATGGGGAAGGTCCCCAGCTGATTTCAAAACAGGGTTCACTTTATGTCTTAAGTTTGGGATATGCTTGTGTGTGTGTGTGTGCACGCGTGTGTGTGTGTGCGTGTGTGTGTGCGTGTGTGTGTGTGCGTGTGTGTGTGTGCGTGTGCGTGTGTGTGTGCATGTGTGTGTGTGTGCGTGTGTGTGTGTGCGTGTGTGTGTGTGTGCGTGTGCGTGTGTGTGTGCATGTGTGCGTGTGTGTGTGTGCGTGTGCGTGTGTGTGTGTGTGTGAGCGAGCGTGTGCTGGGGATTGAACCGGGCCGCTGGGCTCTACCGCTGAGCCACGCCCCCAACCCCGACCTCAGCCTGATCCAGCTG
>NC_135487.1:11076733-11134235 GCF_052094955.1 Ictidomys tridecemlineatus | reverse complement strand
CATGTTTTAATTCAGGTGTGGCTTATGGGGTGGTGGGGAGGGGCACCTGGGATTGAACTCAGAGGCACTCCACCACTGAGCCACATCCCCGGCCTTTTCAGTATTTTATTTAGAGACAGGGTCTCACTGAGTTGCTTAGCGCCCCACTAAATTGCTGAGGTTGGCTTTGAACTTGCAACCCTCTGGCTTCAGCCTCCTGAGCCTCCTGTGCCACTGCATCCGGCTGAATTCGAGTTTTATTGATCCCCTTTCCTTGGTGGACAAAGACAGAGAGAGGCCTTTGAAGAAAACACTCATTTTTAAAATGGTGTTCAAACACCCCATATAACAGGATTCACCCATTTTTTTTTTTTTTAAATTTTTTTTTTTTTTAAAGAGAGAGTGAGAGAGGGGGACAGAGAGAGAGAGAGAGAGAATTTTAACATTTATTTTTTCTTAGTTCTTGGCGGACACAACATCTTTGTTGGTATGTGGTGCTGCTGAGGATCGAACCCGGGCCGCACGCATGCTAGGCGAGCGCGCTACCGCTTGAGCCACATCCCCAGCCCCCGGATTCACCCATTTTTAAGTAGACAGCTCAGGGTGACAAGTATCTTCGCATTATTGTGAAATAGATCTCAGAATCTTTTCATATAGAAAATCTAAGACTCTATACCCATCCAACAAGGTCCCCCTTCTCCTTCCCCTTCTGCTTTCTGTTTCTGTGAATTTGACAACTACAGATACCTCACCTAAGTGGAATTACACAGCACTGGTCTTCTTGGGCTGACTCATTTTGCTGAGCATAATATCCTCAAGTTCAATCATGTGGTAGCATGAAACAAGATTTTCTTCTTTTTTAAGGCTGCATAATATTTCAGAGCACTACATATGTATCACATTTGGCTTATCTGTTCATCCAATGATGGGCACCGGGGCTGCTTCCACCCTTGGCCATGTGCATAGTGCTGCTACGAATATGGGTGTGCCAATCTCTCTCTGAGGACTTCCTTTCTATTTTTTTTTTTCCGTGGTGCCGGGGATTGAACCCGGGGCCTTGTGCATGCCAGGACTGTGCTCTACCCACGGGGCTCTATCCCCGGCCGTCTGCCCTTCTCTGGGTGCTGAAGATCAAGCCCACGGACGCGTGACCACTGAACCACATCCCCAGCCCTTTTTATTTTATTTTTTAAATTTTGAGACAGGGTCTTGCTAAGTTGCTTAGGTCCCTGTGAAGTTGAGAGGCTGGCCTTGAACTTGCAATCCTCCTGTCTCAGCCTCTTGAGTCGCTGGGATTACAGGTGGGGACCATGTGCCTGGCTATTTCTGATTTTTTGAGGAAGCTCCACACTGTTCTGTACAGCAATAGTGATTGTTTATAGCGTGTGGTTGTTGGCTATTTGAATGTGACATTGAGAGAAATATCTATTTAAGTCCTTTGCCCATTTAAACATGTTTTTTCCAGTTGCAGATGGACACATCAGTACCTTTATTTATTGTTATGTGGTGCTGAGGACGGAACCCAGGGCCTCACAATGCAAGGCCTGTGCTCTACCACTGAGCCACAGCCCCAGGCCCAGCACTTTTTAAAATTTATTTAAATTTTTTGGTGTCAAACCTTGGACTTGGCCCAATTTAATTTTTTTTTTTTTTTAGTCATCGAGGTGTAGGAATTCTCATGTTCTATTGACCTCATAAGGGATATATGATTTTCAAATATTTTCTTCCCTTTTGTGAGTGGGTGTTAATTACTCCATGGGAGTCTTTTTAAAAAAAAAACTATTTTATTTTATTTCTGGGGTACTGGGGATGGGGCTCAGGGGCCCTCGACCCCTGAGCCCCATCCCTCGCCCTATTTTGCATTTTATTTAGAGAAAGGGTCTCCCTGAGTGGCTTAGCGCCTCACTTTTGCTGAGGCTGGCTTTGAACTTGCGATCCGCCTGCCTCCCCAGTCGCTGGGGTTGCGGCATGGGCCACTGTGCCAGGCAACAATTTTGTTTACTTATTTAATTTTTTTGGCTTGCCTTTTTAAAATATTTCTTTCAGTTGTTGACGGACCTTCGTTTTATCCGTTTACTGTTATGCGGTGCTGAGAATCGAACCCAGGGCCGCTCACCCACGTGAGCTTGACCACGAGCCACGCCCCAGCCCCCGCCCGGACTCTCAGAGTCTGTCCTTTCCATCTCACGTCCGCCACGGAAACGCGGCGGCGTCTGGGTGTTTCCTGGGTTTCTCGGACTCTAGGGAAGCCACACGCTGCTCTCGATTTTCAGGTTTTTATTTTCAGCAGAAGAACAGGAATCCTGATGTCAAAGCTATAAGAAAACAATACAAGACCACGGAGATGGGTTACAAGTTGGGCGTCCCCCACCCAGGGTGTCTGGGGCCAGCAGCGGTTCATATTCCAGGGCCGTTTTTAGAGGTCGGAATATTTACGTGGACGTGACCAGTGAAGTGTCCCTCATCCCCAAACCTGAGACTCTGAGCACCGTGTTGGCACTTAGACTCCATCCCACAGAAACCGTCGCTCCTGGTGTGTACCTGCCCGGGTCCAGGTGGCCAGTGGGACACCGGCAAACCCAGAAGAGTGGACGGACCACACGCCCTGACACTGGAGCGCATGGGACCCAGCGGTGACATTCCACGCCCTCGGTTCTTGCGTGATCTGCCACCTTTTCCCCAATGGACATTCCGACGCGAAGGGAGATGGCATTCTCGGGCCCACGGGCTCTCGGAGTGGACCCCACCCTGCGGCGTCTCCTGAGAAACCGGAGGCCACACACTTGGCCTCCTGCTCTGGACCTGCTCCTCCGGCCCTTAATCCTATTTGTTTTTAATTCCATGTTTTGCAACGAGACTCACATCCAGAGAGATGTATTTCACACACACTCCTCAAATGACCAAAGGAACACCCGCCGGCCCAGGAGCTGCCCGTGACTGCGGGCCCTGGGTTCCGGGTGCCCTCTCCCCTCCCCCTTCCCGGTTCTGCGGGAAGCTCAGGGCGACTCGAGGTTCTACAGGCTGGGACAGGCCTGGGAGCCAGGACACACGGTGACCTCGGCCTCAGCTCCTCCTGGTGGCACTTTTGAATCTGTAGCCGTCAGTTCCACCTGACAGAGGAAGGAACGAGCGAGCCACGGGAGAGCGTGGGTGTTGGCAAAGCGTGGCCGCCAAAGGGATCCCACTCGCGGCTTCTCAGAGCTGAGCTGGGGGCGCTGGAGCCATCTTGGAACATGGAGAGGGGCCCAGGGCGAGGCCACGAGGCACTGCTGGGGAGACTGGCCACCCCTGGGGAACCTGGCCATCCCCAAGAGCCCTGGCTGCAACACACGGGGTGGGGGAGGGGACCAGCCACCCCTGGCTGGGAGGTTCTTCCAGGGGAGGCCACCAGGGGAGGCCACCAGGGGAGAGGCTGGCGGGTGGGGAGGCTCAGGGCACCATGTGCCACCACTTGAAGGAGAAGGGCTTCCGGCGCACGTTGGTGCCGCAGTGCACCTCGCCGTGGCGCACGTGGTAGGTGTAGAAGTCGTCGATGAAGGTGCAGTGCAGGCCCAGCGGCTCCAGCAGGGCGCGCACCTGCTCCTCCAGGCAGCAGCGGCCATTGATGACTGGCCCGAAGGGCTTGGGGATGCCCAGGTGCTTCCCCAGCACCAGCATGTTCACCTGCGGGGGGGGGGGGGTCCAGGTGAGGGCCACGCCCGTGTCCCCTCCCTCCACACTTCACAGGCGAGGAACCGAGGTCCAGACAGGGACACTAGGTGGCCTAAGGCCACCGGCCAGGCCAGGGCTGGCTCAGGGTCCTGCGGGACTCCAGGGCCGAGCTCCTCACACTGTGCTGTCCTCCCTCGGCTACCGTCTGCAAACTCTGTCACCAAGGCCCAGCGCTGACACGCCCCCTGGGCCCCACACCCCTGGGCTCCTGCAGTCCGTCCCTCCCATCCGGGTCGGTGCCTGGCGCACCGTGGGATGCCGAGGCCTGGGAGCCCTTTCTAGTAGCATGACATCTGTCGATGGCACCGGGAGGTGGCCTGGACTTGGGGCCAACGTGAGTGTGGGTTCCAGCGCCACTCCTCCATAGCTGTGTCACCTTGCGTGGGCCACTTCACCTTTCTGAGCCACATCAAGCAAAGGAGCCCAAATGCGTACTGGGCCCGAGGCGGGCGCACAGTCAGCCTCCTGGAGAGGGCGCCTCCCTCTCTCGGCCACGCCAGGGCCTCGGTGGCTGTCTCTCGGCCTGTGGTGCCCGCCACCCCGCCTCTCTCCAGGGGCTCTGGGAGCCTGTGCCGGCTGGTTCCTGCTCCCCCAGGGGCCTGCCACCCGCGGCCCATCCCTTCCCCGAGACGCCTGGCACCGTCCCCAGGGGCTGCTGCGCTCCTTCCCGCAGCAGGAAGCCGGGCTCCGACAGGCGGGAGAGGAAACCCAGGGCCAGGGCTCGGGAAAGAGGGGCTCCCCCAGCCCCAGCCCCCTCTGGGCCTGGGAACGCGTCCTTCCCAGCAGAACCCTCTGCAGAGCCTCCGCGCACAAAGCAGGGGCCACCAGGACCCTCAGACGTCAGCCCCTGCCTGGGCACCCAGGGCCCCGGGGAACCAGTTTGCAAACCTCCGTGAGGTCCGCTGGCTCCTCCTGAACCGGCCCCGGCGCCAGGAGACCCTGGTGCAGCCTCCATCTGGCCCTGGGGCATCCTTTGATGAGGGGGACCACAGGCGGGGGGTGGTGCCAGGATGTGCTGGGGGTCTTGCCCGCCCTTCAGAAACAGGGTCCAGTCTCGGCCCGGGCGGCAGCCAGAGCCCAGCCGAAGGTGCCGCTCCACCTGGGTCCCCTTCGTGGCACTGAAGAAACTGGGAGCTTGACCCTGCCCCTCCCCTGAGCCCTGCAGGGGACCTAGGGACAGTGGCTCCACCTCCCTCTCCCTCTCCTGCCAGCTGTGTGTCCTGGTGCCAGAGACCCCACCTCTCTGTGCCTCATCGGCAGGTCGCAGCACTGTCCTGAGAGGCCGGAGGGGCTCTGCGAGCTACCCAGGGCCACGCAACCCCTGAGCCTGGGGACCCGCCCCTCACCATGTTTGGGAAGAAGGCTTCGGCCTTGGGGATCCCTCTGTTGTTCTTCACAAGCCTGAAGAGCTGCGGCACGTCCACGATGTCCCCCTCGGCCAGCCCCAGCTCCCGCTTCAGCACCTCGCGGTTCCAGTCGATGCAGCTCTGGGGGGAGGGGAGGTGGCCGTCGGAGGGGGAGGGGAGCATGGGGTCGAGGCCCCCAGACCCAAGGCCGGGCCGGAGGGGGGGCAGGAAGGTGACTGGTGGCCCCGGGGCTCCCTGCATGGAGAGTCACCAGCCAGCGCCCTCAGGGTCCCCAGGGCCTCGCGGCCTGTGGGCCCTGCCTTCTGCCTGGGGGCGGGCAGGGCAGCTGGGGGGCACCTCGGGGGGCAGCTCGGGGGGGCAGCTGGGGGGCAGCTCGGGCCGGACTCCGCACCTCCACGTAGGAGTTGTGTTCCCTCAGCTTCTTGTTGGACAGAATGTCCTTTATCTTCTGCTGCTTTTTTTCTGTCACGGAGAAAAAAGGGGAAAAACTGAGTCAGAGGTCGACGCTCCTCCTGTCACGGGCCGCGGGGACTCAGTGTTCCCGTCTGTGAAACGGGGACAGCCACAGTCCCCCGCAGGCAGGTCTGCTCTGAGCCTGTGAGGGACGGTCTGTCACAGACACGGGGACAGCGTGGGACGGATCCCTGAGACCGCGCCTCCCACCGCCTGAGATCCCCGGTCTCCGGAGATCCCCCTTGGAGAGGAGGAAGCAGGCCAGGGTGTGGGCAGTGACAGAGCCTGGGACCCAGGACAAGGCCCTGGGTTCCGTCCTCAGCACTCCAAAAACAGGAAAAAAAAAGAGCCGGTTCTGCCGAGCTCTCTCAGCCTCTGACCCGGCCCACGTTGGCGGGGTCTATTGAAGAAATCCAGTCTCTTCCTGTGCTCAGAGGTGCTGAACGTCTCAGGTCCTCGGACGCATCTTGCTCTCTCCTGCCTCTGGGCCTTTGCACGTTCTGTTCCCGGTGGCGCATCTCCCTCCACCTCGTCCCCCTGCCAGCTCTCGCCTCCTCCAGGGAGCCCTCCCGGGGCCCCACCAGACAGCCCCGGGGCCCTCTGCTCTGTCCACGGGCGTCCCCAGCACTCAGTGCCCGGTGTGCACAGTAGGTGCTCAGAACAGGTCTGTGCCTGGGGGTCCCCCCGGCAGTAGAAGGCCATGTGATGGCAGCAGGGGACGGCCACTTACTCTTGACCCCTTGGAACAGCAGCAGCTCCCCGTGGCCCTCCTCCTGCTTCTCCTGGAACAGCCGGTAGCAGGACCTGGGGCTGGCCAGCAGCAGCCGGAAGCCCTGGCGGAAACACGTGGAGGGCAGCTCGTCCCCGCCGGCAGGAAGGGCCTGCTGGGGCTGTGGACTTGGCCCGGCTCAGTCCCTGGGCCCTACCTTCCTGTCGGGCGCTGGGACGAAGCTCAGGAACTCGTCGATGTGCCCCACGAACAGCCAGTCGGAGTAGAGCGTCACGGGGGCCTGCACCCGCTGGGCGCCCAGGAAGTCCTGCAGGGTCTGGTGCACCTCCCGGCTGTCGCTGCTGCAGCCAGGGATGGAGGGTGTGAGGGGAGGGGAGCGGGGGCCCTTATCATGTCCCTTCACACCCGAGGGACTTAGGAATGGTCATTCCACTTTCACTGAGGGGAAACCGAGGCACAGGGTCACTAACACGGAGCCTAGCACTGCCCGTGGGACCAGCCCAGCTGCTGGTGTGATAGGGAAGCACAGGATTCGAACCCAGTGCAGCCAAAATTGGCGATCCTTATTAGCTGTGCAGCATTGGGGACGTGGCTTCACCTCTCTGAGCTTCTCTCTTCTCCTGCAAGCCCTGTGGGAGTCAGCCCCTGGCTCTTTCTCAGTCTGTTCAGCTGCCCTGGCCTTCTTGAACACACCAAGCTCATTCCTGCCACAAGGCCTTTGCACGCGCTCTGTCAGCCACCAGGACGTTCTACCCCAGGTGTCCCCACAGCCGTGTCCTTCTTGTCATCAGGACTCGGCTCCAAAGAGCCTCCTCCAGGGAGGCCTCCCTGCCACCCTCACCGGCCCACTCCTCTCTGCCCTTTCTGTTTTCTCACTTTTTGAGATGACTATTACCTGTCTCCCACAGGCACAGACCTGTCTCGTCATCCACGGCTGCGCCCCCAGCTCCCGGCACATGACAGGTGTGAGCCGCAGAGCTGGACCGCTGTCTGGGGCTCAGAGCTGGTTCCTCGCCCAGCCTCCCCACTCTCTCGCTCCCTAAGGTTTCTCCAGCCTCTGGGCTGGGAGTGGGCAGGGGACACTTCCGCTCTGCCCTTGGCTTTTCCGTGGCCCCTGGGTCCTGGCCCCCGCGGTGTCCCTGCCCTTCTTACCTGGGGTAGCCGCTGTTCCCGATGAGAATCCTGCCCAGCGGGTACCGCTTCCCCCCGACGGTGACTGGCGGGCTCACTTCCAGATTCCCAAAGGAGTCCAGCCCGGAGATCTCCTCCGCGTGGGGCCTGCGGGTCACGTAGCCAAAGTCTGGACCCTGAGGGGAGAAGAGCCAAGAGTTAGAGGCTGTGGGGAGTGGATCTAGGGATGAGCCTGGTCACGGGAAGGGATCCAGTCACCAGCCCCAGGTACAGAGCAGGCGCCGCTCTTCCTGGGGGATGTGGCGGGGAGTTTGAATCATTGGGGGGGGGGGTAAGGAAGGGAACTGGCGTTGGCGGCATCCGTAGAGCGTGGCAGCTGCTTTGTGAGCCATCACCTGGGGGTAGTGACCAATCGGCAAACTTTCCTTTTTATCTGTATTTTGCAGAAGAAGAGACTGAGGTCAGAGTGGGGATGGGCTTCCTCTGGTCCCGTATCCAGCGGGTGAAGGAATGGAACTTGAACTGTCCTGATGGGTGCCCTGGGTCCACACCAAGCGCATCCTGCTCTTGGGCTGGAGCGAACTCCTCAGAGTGGCTTCAGTGTCTCCACGAGGGTCCTCGTGAGAGAGGGAGGGACACCTCGCTCACCCCTTGCACGAGCTTCGGGAGCGCTGTAGCCACTTGCCATCAAGTCAGGGGCTTAGAGTAACACAGGCTGCTCTCCCGGGGGTTTGGAGGTGGAGTCTGCAGTCAGGAGGGCTAGTCAAGGCAGGCTGTCCCCCGGCAGGCTGTCCCCCCGCGGGGCTCTGCAGGAAGGGGCTGTTTTCTCGCCCCTGCGGCTCCTAGGGGCCGGCTGGGCCGTGGCTCCTTCTCCATCCTCCAAGCCAGACCCTCAGTCTCTGCCTCCCCGCCCACCCCTCCTCTCGCCCTCTCATGAGGAGTGTTGAGTTCACATGGACCCCCCCCCATTATCCAGGAATGCAGGCTCCTAACTTCCTAAGTCACACCGGTGACGTCCCTCCTGCCACCAAAAGGCTCTGCAGATGGGGGACAGACATATGGGAGAGCCATGAGCAGTGTGTCCCACCCCCAAAGAGGCTGCAGCCCTAGCCCCTCCCCGCCGCCAATCAACTGTCCCTAGGCGGGTCTCCATGGGGCCCCCACTGGGAGGCGCGTCATCTCCTGGGGTCTTTGAGTCCATGAGTTTTAAAGCCATCATTTGCAGTTGCTCTGGTCAAAGTCCCTGTGAGCACCAGGCCACAGCCACCAGCAGCAGCCGGGTCCTTGGTCCCCTGTGTTCTCCAGTTTCACTGGCTCTTGGCTGGGTCCTGGCTCATCCCGTGAAATTCCACCCGCGAGCTGATAACGCCCATGTTTTTATCCCCAGCGCCCCCTGCTCTCCAAACGCCTGCCGCTCGCCCCTGCCCCAATGGAGGCTGAGAAGAGAGGCTGGAGTCCAAGAGCTAGGGGTTGGGAGGGGTCTCCTTCAGATGAGGAGGGAGTAGGGCTTGAGGCTGAGAGGTGAATTCCAGCCCCGGAGCAGGGAAGAACCTTCCTGGCAGAGAGACTGGCACGTGCAAAGGTCCTGAGATGAGGGAGAGGTGGCCGAGGTGAAGCACGGGAAGAGCCTGGGGGGCTGGAGCAGGCGGGGGACAGAGAGAGGCCAGCCGTGATGCTGGAGGAACAGCCAGGTCGGCAGCTGGTGGTGCCTGGACCTGGGCTCTGGATCTTCTCACTCCAAGTGATTCGGGTTGGGATCTGCTTAGCCAGAGGCCCTGCAGCCCCGTCCTCAAGGCTGTCTGCAGGGGAGGCGAGAGGCCGTGTGAGGTCTGTCCGCTGGACTCCCGAGGTTCCGTTCATGACATCGAAGAACTGGCCGTGGTCACTCTTGGGTGCCCAAGTAGGAGACAGGGCCACGGAGGGCCACTGAGCAGGGTGGACTGAGGAGGGGGCGCTGGCACAGCGGAGCTGGCTGGTGGCTGCCGACAGTCCTGAGATGGGATCCACTCGACTGGGTGCCCAGGCAGACGCGGCCTCCACTGGTCAGCGCAGGTGCGGCCAGGAAGTGAGGGCAGGTGCGGCCAGGGAGGGGAGGCAGGTGCTGACGAGACCCGGGCTCCGTTCCAAAGCCTCAGGCGTGGGAGGGGCCGCCCTCCTGCCCTGGGGGAGCAGGCTGCTCCCCTCACCCTGGCCAACCTCGTGCCCACTCCCCTTCCTCATTTTCTCTGGGTGCCGGGGCCCAGAGTGCAGGCCTGGGGTGGGGAAGGGCCAGCTCTCGGAGCCGGACGGGCCTGGTTTGACTCCTGACTGCTCCACTCCGAGCCTCAGTTTCTTCATCTGTAAAACGGGCCGACCGATATCCTCTCCAGAAAACGTGGACAAGTTAAGTGAGTCGGTGCACGTGAGAGCTCCGCCCCGCGTGCGGCCCAGCCTCGGGCTCCATGGATGCGATCCTTGTCATTATTTTTTGATTATTATTCTGTGCTGAGTTGGCACCAACCTGCCAGCTCAGTCGAGCAACAAATGACACACTGACTCATCAGCACTGTCACTTCCCACTCCCACGTGTGGCAGCGTGGGCTGCTGGCGTCACATCTAGGAAAACTCCCTCAGTGGGGCCCCGGGAAATCGGACCCCACCCAGTGGAGGGTCCGGCCCCACCCACACTGTGCAGCCAGAGCAGGTGGGTGGCCGGACCGGGCGGCCTCCAGGCAGGGTGGTCCTCAGGACGAGCTGACCTCATGGGTGGCAAGGCCACCAGATGGTATCATGGTAATGACAAAAAAACAGGCCCCACCTGCCGGAGCCGGCCTCTGCGTGGGCAGCTGGGCTCCCCGGGCGGGGAAGGGCCCGGCGGGAAAGAGGCGAGGGGCAGGGGCCTCGTGGCGAGGGGCTTGGGCAGCTGTGCCCCCTGCCCACCCCACGCAGGTACCATGACGCGTTGGATGGGGAAGTCCTTCAGGCCTCTGTCCCTCGGGGAGTCGAAGACCACGGGCAGCGTCTGGTGTGGGGCCTGGGTGTAGCCGATCTCCATTTCGTCCTGGGGGGACAGACAGGAGCCGTGGCGCGGGCCGGGGTCCACTCCCAGTGCCCGGATGGGCACGGAGTCCTCCTCCCGCCCTCGCCCTGGGCCTCAGGGGCAAGTTCCCCCGAGGATTCCGACTGCGGAGAAGGGGCTGTGAGAAGCAGAGCTGGTGTCCTGTGACGGCTCCGTCACCGTGCGGAGCCCGCAGAGCCCTCTCCCTCTCGGGGTGGACCCTGGGCTGGGGACACGGTGAAGGAGGGGCTCTGGAGTCCTCAAGGACACTGTGGTCAGGGTGCCGAGGACACATGGCTGCTGGAACTCACGGTGGACCTGACCTGGTCGCCATTGTGGGGGGAGGGGCGCATAAAGGGTGGTGGCCAGTGGCGACAGAGGATGCCACTTAGGGAACTACGAGGAAGAGAGGGAATCCTCACCCGGGGGCAGCATCTGACTGAGATTTGGTGGGCAGGCTCTGGACGTGGGGACAGGAGGGGACGGCCTATAGAAGGCAGGGTGGCCAAGGCCAGAGGTGGGCCAGGGGCGGGGGGTGCCGAAGGCCCGGCAGGGAGCAGAGAGGGGTCTGGTGTAGGGCTCGGTGCTGAGCTGACGGAGCACCCCGGAGTGTCCCCTGGCAGCGTGGGGGGCACTACCACGGAGGCCCCGAGTGCCAACGCGGTGTCCACCGCCCACAGGGGGCAGGATGGCACCAGCTAAGGGAGGCAGCGGGTTGGGAGGGTCTGGAAGAGGTTAGAGATGGGAGCCATGGAAAGCGCTGGAGTGGGGTGTGGCCTGCCGGTGGCTGAGCCCAGGAAGGCCACTCGAACTGACCCAGGGCCACCTCCTGGGCTTTGCACTTTCCAGCTGGAAGGTGGCTTTTGCCTTGGTGACACGTGGTGGTGGTCCCAGGGTGGCCCACCACCAACGTCAGATGAGCCACTGGCCTGAGCCCCCCCCCCCCCCCCCCCCGTGCAAGGACTTTGTAGGCTCCGTCCTCGCCACCCACGGGTGGCCCGAGAGGTGCTCGGCTGAGGCCAGGAGTCCCTGGACACGTGGCCGCTCACCTGCATCCACTGGTCGTGCATGTTCTCTTCCTCGGGACAGACGGTCAGTTTGCACTTGGCTTTCTTGGCCAGGGCGGCCACTGCCTCCAGGAAGTCTTCGTTGTCAAAGATCCTAGGAAGGTTCCAGAAGCAGCGCGTCAGGCTCCGGATTCCGGAGGTCGGGCCTGGCGGGAGCCGGGAGGCGACACAGGGGCCCTGGAGACGCTTGTGACCTGAACAGGGACTCCCCTCGAGGAATCCACGAAGCAGGAACTAACGGGACCCCTTCCACAGAGGCCCAGCCCGCGGGGAGGCCGCCGCCCAAGGCCAGGCCACCTGGGTCACTCACAGGGAATGCTGCAGCCGGACCTCGGGCCCCTCCTGGCCCCCCGGGCCCCTCCTGGCCCCCCGGGCCCCAGCGCTCAGGGCCCCTCACCTGCTCACGTACACCTCCTGGGGGGGCTGCGTGTTGGGGGTCATGATCCAGGGGGCCACGCGGAAGGCCACACTGTCCTGGAAAACCAGGGCCTCGGGGAGCTCCTGCAGGGGAGGGGACAGAGAGGCCGTCACGGCAGCAGGGCCCCCACCTGCCGGCTCTGCCCCCGCCCCAGCCAGGCCGCGGCCCGGGCTCCGCCTACCGGGTTGGACGTGTCCAGCAGCGAGACGCCCAGGGAGATGAGCCCCGGGAAGCTGGCGTCCGGGAAGGTGAGGCCCTCCAGGTAGAAGTCCCTGCTGTGCTGGCCGCCCGGGAGCTCCACCAGGTGACAGGGCTGCCCCGGCCCCAGGACCACCTTGAACCTGGACGGCAGCTGGCACCCTGCCAGGGCAGGAGGCTCAGGTCCGCGTCCTCCCTGTGCAGACCCTGCTCTCCCCTGCCCCCGACCCGGTGCCTCCCCAGGCCCCCACCACACCCCCACGTCTGCCCGGAGCCCCCAACCCCCTCCCGGGACAGTGCTCCTGGGCGGGGGACAGAGGGGCACCACAGGGGCCTGGGCCACTCTCACACGCCAGCCCTCAGTCATCTCCTGAGCCACTGCTCCGCCAGTCCCAGCGGACACTGGGCGTGGGGGCAGGCGGTGACTGAGGAGACAGGGTCACCGTGTCCCCCAACCCCAGGGAGCACGTGGGGGAGGGGAGAGCAAAGGCCGTGAAGACAGGTGCTGCCTTGGCCCCTGTGACGGAGGGGCCCAGGGCTTCCCAGAGGGGTGAGGCCTGGGCAGGGGCAGGAAGCTGGTGTCACCAAGCCAGTGACAGCTGGATCACTTGGGACTGCAAGTGAAGGAGCTGGATCCAGGGGTGTCCCTGCAAGACCCCTCCCTGGCCCTCCCGCAGGAGAAGCCAATGCCAGCTCGTGCCACCCGGCCCCTCCCCTTTGCCCCCTGCCCCTCCCCCCTTATCCCCCTGCCCCCCCCAGCAGCCCCTCCTTAGCCCTGGCACAATCTCACCTCGGGGTCCTCACGTGCCTGGCCTGCCCTCCCCCAGGCCTGACGCCACGCCCAGCTCCACCCCCGCCCTGTGGACTGGACCCCCCCCCCCCGTCATCTCCCCCAGGCCACTAAGATGAAAGGGACCCGGGGCGAGGGCTTTGCTGTGTTCATGGCTCTGTGCCCTGTGCCCAGAACTGAGCCTGTCACTCCCCGGTGGCAGGAACTGGGGGGAGTTAGCGGGATGCACTGATGGGGACTCGGCTGACAGCTGACTCCGTACACACGGGGGTGTATCTGAGAGGGAGGGAGGCCGGCTGAGGGACCACCGTGGGACTGGGGACAGACACCTCTAGGTCTCGGCGCGTGGCCTGGCAGCCATGAGGAGACAGTGTCAGTTTCCCTCTGCCCTCCCACCCCCACTCCCACCCCCACTCGCAGCTTGTGGGGTGTCAGGAGCGTGGTGGGAGCCTCACCCATCCCCCAGCAACCAGACCAGCCTGGGGCCAGGTGCTCACGTGAAGCCACCAAAGGTGCAGAGCCATCGAATGGCAAATGCCCGCGGCCCTCACTTGTCACCTGCCATGATTGGCGTTCAGTTCCATTTCCCACCGCCCTGTGCTCTTAATAGCCACGGCACCCAGGCAGGCACAGGGGCGCGTGCCTGCAATCCCAGCAGCTCTGGAGGCCGAGGCAGGAGGATCCCAGGTTTGAGGCCAGCCTCAGCAACTTAGAGAGGCCCTAAGCAACTCAGCGAGAGCTTGTCACCAAATAAAAAAATAAAAAGGGCTGGGGCTGTGGCTCCGTGGTAGAGCACTTGCCTAGCATGTGTGAGGCACTGGGTTCGATCCTCAGCACCGCATAAAAAGTAAATAAAATAAAGTTCAAAATTTAAAAAGAAGGGGACTGGGGATGTGACTCAGTGGTTAAGTGACCTTGGGGTCCATCCTCAGTACCAAAAAAAGAAAAAACACCACAAACATAAAAAACCCCCAAACACTACAGCAACTCATCCTTATCCCAAGACAGAGGTGTTCATATGGGATACAGCATCAATTAAAAAAAACAAAACCCAAAACTAGCCGTTAGCTCCAGGGTGACCCCTGTCTCCCTCGAGCTGAGTGTGCAGAGCAGCACACTCCGGGAAACAGCGCTCTGCCCCTGGGTAGGGCTGCGGCCCTTGCTCTTAGGAGGAGCCAACAAGCACCGGCCCTGCCTGGCTGCTGCCCAGCTGCTTCCCCTCCCGCCCACCTCTCCCACGTCCGTCCCTCGTCCCCGCCCCTCATCTGGGAGGTAGTGACAGTCTGTCTTGCGGGGAGCTGTGTCCCTGGTTCTTGGCACCTGGCACACAGTAGCTGCTCAGGAATCATTCGACAGATCTCTGTGCTCCGCGGGCGGGGGCAGGAGGGAAGCCAAGATGGGAGGGCGAGTCAGGGTCAGCGCGGGCAGGAGACTCACCCGTGGCCTGAAACACCCGCACTTTGTCCATCTCGGATTTGGCCACGTGCAGCACCAGCCGGTGCTGGCTGGAGAAGTCCTTGGGGGTCTTGGTGATCAGGGTCACCAGGGACATGTCCTGCAGGTCTGGAAGGAGGATGAGGCCTGAGACCACTGTCCCAGAGGCTGATCGCCTACAAGCCACCTCCTGGTGGCACCTGGCTGCACCTCTTTGCAGCATTTAAATGACATTTTTTTTTTTGGCTCGGGGTTCAGCTCTGGGCCTGGTGAGTGCGCAGGGTCCCTCCTGCTTCGGTGCCTGCGCCCCAGCAGCCCAGGAGCAGGGCAGTCTCACCTCACCGTGAGCTGGTGGCGATGAGGGGAACACGTCAGGGGCTTGTCACCGTGCCTGGTGCCCCAGAACTGCCCGGGTGGCAGCTGCATTGATTATTACTATGTGCCGGACACTGAGCAGAGGCTGTCCCCCGGCCTCGGGCGGCCTGCAGACAACTTGAAACGCGTCCATGTCTAGGAATCCCAGTAGCTCCCCCAGCAAGGCCACAACGCTGTCCTGGACTGCCACCCTCTGCCCCTTAGTGCCCTTTTTCAGGGCAGGTGGGGAATGTGTCCCCCCCATAAGGACACCCCTGAGGAGAGCCTGCAGAGACCCTGTGCCTGTCCCTGTCCTTGTGTCCCTCAATCTACCCTGGTGTCTGGATGCTCGGACTTCAAATCCTGAGTCTGCTACTTATTAGCTGTGTGACCTGTGGCAAGTTGGTTAACTTCTCTGTGCCTTGGTTTCTCTGTCCATTAAGTTCTGGGCTGAGCACTGAATGAGCGACTCAGAGCAGTGTGCGGCTGACAGGAGGGACCTCAGGGGCTACTCTGATACGATTTGGGGGCAATTTCATTTTGGTCGATTGGGGGTCCCAGGAGGGTAGACATCTGTGTTGGGTGGGGGCTGGCACGGAACCTGGAGCCTCTGGGAGGCATCAGGGACTTGCGGTTGGTCCAGCTCTTCTCGGACTGCGGTGTGACCTTGGGCAGGTCACCACCCTCCCAGGACCTTTGTCCTCCAGCAACCGCCTCTCGGAGGCCCTTCTGAGGCTCAGGTCACGTGGACAGAGGGCTTATGAAGGACACAGGACGCTAACCGAGGACACCCAGGGCCGCTGGCCGCGGGGCCTTACCTTTGCTGTCAAGCACCTCCTCATCCTCGCAGTCCATGCCCGAAGATCTGGGGTTGTCCCTGTCACAGTTCACCAGCAGGATGGCCCCTTGTCCCCGGGGGCCCCAGGTCCAGGTCCTCTGCGGACACCGGAAGGGAAGGAGCAGGCTGAGGGCGCCCAGGGACCCCGGCCCTGGAGAAGCCCCTCCCCCTCTCCTCTCCTGGGCTGCCGTCCCTCCCACACGGGGCAGCCCTCGGGTCCCGAGAGAGGGTTTCAGCCACCGTCAGAACCGAGCCCCCCTAAATACAGGCATCGACTTTTAAACAGGACCCCAAAAGGGGCAGAGCCTGAGTGGCAGGAGCCCCTTCACCCTTCACCCGGGAGTGGCTGGGGGACCTAAGGGGCTCCCTCTTCTCCACACTCAGCAGCAAACCCACCACCTGTTTTTAAGGCCCTCAATGCTGCCCGGCCAGAGCTCCACTGCTGACCACCGCCCGGCCCTTCCTGTGCTTCTGTCTGAGCCCACCAGGGGGCTCCACCCCACCCCCAGGGCACTCATGCACACCCCCCCAGGTTAAGGGTCTTCAGGGCCCGCCACACACCTGCGCCCCATCTTCCCGCACCATGGCAGGCCCCCGCCCCCTTCCTCCCTTTCCTATTATCACCCCACGGGGGCAGCGCCGTGGGGATCTCTCAGGCCTGGGGCGGGCTCTGACCTACCTACACATCTTTCCTCTGCTACGTGAAACCTGGGTGGCTGTAGGTTCCAGACAATACGTTATCTGAACTCCCAGCCAGGAAGAATCTGGTCTCATAAAGATATGGGGTTCATGCAAGCCAAAATATCGCTGGTGATTTTAATTTTCTCCTTTTCTGTCTTCCTGAATCATGTTTCTCTTTTTTTTTTCCCCAGTTAACATGGGACACGGGACACAGACTGCCATTTCACCCTATCGCCACAAGGAGGCGCCAGAGCCCAGCGGGGCCAAAGCAGCCCTGGGGTTGGTACCTGGTTTTTGGCGGCTCTGCCCGGCTGCTTGGCCTTGCCCGTGCGGGTGATGTCTGCCTGCAGGGAGATTTCTAAAACCACAGGACAGAGGAGAGGGCGGGTGAGGTGCGGAGTCGGGGCTCTCAGCCTGGCCTCCATGCATGGCCCCTTCCCCAGGAGACGTCTGCTCTGAGGCGGGGGGAGCCTCTCCTTCAGAGGGGACAGTCCCCCGATGTCCTCAGGAAGTCTGTCTGACATCAGAGCAGGGCCGAGGCTTCTCACTGTCCTGTTGTCCTTCAGGGGCCGTGACAGTGACACCAATAGGGAACTGAAACCCAGGGATTTCAGAGACAACGCCCAGGCGCCCCGTAAGTGTTCCCCACTTAGCCCTGCTAGGTCACCCAGCCTGGCTCTCAAGGACTCCGGCCCTCAGTGACCTCGGGTGACAGACACGGGCTACACGGTTCCACCTGCTCTTTATCACCCACGCTGCACCAGGGACAGATCGCAGCCCCAGTCCCCTACTCTGCCCAATGCCGTGGCTGAGACAGGTGGATTCGGAATCCTCCCTCCCTGCGGAACAGAGGACCACGCTGTCCTTCCAGCAGGGTAGACCCGTGTGCCCACAGCGTGATCTGAGACCGTGTCCCACCTGAGGTTGTCCCAGTGACCTGTTAAACATGTGCACACCTCAGCATTAGTGCAGGGACAGTACGATACAGGCCTGAGTGTCTGGGCCTCGTCACTCCTTCACTACCGGGCTGCATGGGTGACCTTGGACAGGTCTGTTTACCGCCTGTGCCTCGGCTTCCTCACCTGTACAATGGGACGATGATCGTACTGACTTACTACACTGTTGTAAGTTTTAAATGTCCAGTCTTAGACACGGGCGGCGCGGGAAGTGCTCTCTTGTTTAAATGTGGATTCGAGAACAAGATTCTCTGGTGAGATGGGACCGGAAGGTTTCACATGCTCTTTGTAAACTTAATGTATGTTGTTTAAGATGAAGCCAAACTAAGGAAAAATGGATTTTCTTTTTCTTTAGACACAGGGTCTCTCTTTGTGGCCCGAGTTGTCCTTGAACTCCTGGGCTCAAGCCATCCCGAAAATGGATTTTATTCCACAAAGAAAATTGAATAAATGGGAGGGGGAGATGGACCGCGGATAAGACCAAAAACGTCGAACGTGGATTGTAAGTAATGACACTTGGGGAACATGGAGCCGCAGCATTATGGTCCACTTTTGTTATAAATATCCGAGGTGTCAAAAAGGTGCAGGGACTGTGCACTGAGAATCCCTGCACCCTCTTCCTAATTTGAGAAATGCGTCATTCCCATGTCATTCCAGCGCCCGCCACGCCCTCCCAGGTGCGCCCCTCTGCGGCTCCTCTGTGCTGCGCGGGAGATGGCCCTTTTGCTGGCCTATGTTTAGAACAGGCTGAGGGGTGACCTCCCAGGTGAGGTGTCCTGCAGAGGCTGTGGAGGAGCCTGGGGCCACTTACCCACCCCGGTGAGGTACAGCAGGGCCTGGACAGGTGGCGTCTTAGGGCCGTAGTACGAAATCCGAACCTGCGGGGCAGCAGCCGACCGTTAGGAACTTCTCTGTCCTTCCCCAGACGGGTCTGGACCCCTGCGTGGGCCAGCTCAGCTCACCAGTGACCTTGGTGCTAAAGAGGGTCCCACGGGAGGCCAGAAATGGAGGGGCTGGGCCTGGGGGGAAGGCCACGGCGGGGGGCGGGCTGCAGGAGCAGGTGCCCCCGGGAGCAGATCTTGAGGGGGAGTGGGGTGCGGCCGCTGGGGATGGGGCTGAAGAGGCGCTCGAAGGGGACTGTGGGTCACAAGCCCCAGAAAAGGACTCTGGCTGGCAGAAGGGAAGGACAGACTTCAGGCCACCTCCCCGCCCGGGGGACTGGGGAGCGGGAGCTGTGGGGGTGCTGGTCTCCAGAGGGCAGGTGCTGTGGAGCTGGAGGACCACGGACTCCCTTTATCCAGGCTCAAAACCCAGGAGGGCTGGAGCCCGCGGGTGTGGAGACCCTGGGTTCAGCACCCACCCCCACCCCCAAATAAATCTGGGGAGAACACGTCTGATTGGCCCAGTTGCCAGAGGAGGGCGGGGCATCTGGACTGACCCACGCAAGTGGCCGGGGAGTGCCCAAGACGAAACCCCAGGAAACCCAGGACCTGGGCAGAGAGGCTCCTGCAGGGATGCCCAGGGGACAGAGGGCGTCCAGAGCAGTGCCTGGGCCGCTGTGGCCTCACATGGGGACCTTGGCATTGACCTTGCCTCTCAGCTTCGGGCTTTGCCTGCTGACCGCTGCTCCGCTGAGGCCTGTGGACCGCTCCCAGGGCTTTCCCTCTCTCCCTCCCTGGCCACGGGGAGGCAGGTCGGCCCACTGTCCCGGCTGCTGGGGTGCAGATGCCTGCGGCCCCTGAATCCCCAGGTGGGCGCTCCTGTGTGCTCTCCTTTGCTTGGGAAGCAAGGAGACCTCTTTTCCCTTTTTCTCGAAGCCTTGTCCTCAGTATCGGATGGTTAGAGGACGGGCATCGGGGCCAGAACCGAGCTTTCCCGCCGGCGGCTGCCGACCAGTCATCTAAGACAGGAACCCGGGCCCGGCTGGAGGCGCCCCTTCGGCTTCCTGTTGCTCCCCGAAACTGGGGTTCCTGCTGCCAAACCCTCTGTGCCGGCTCCCTGTCCCTCTGCACCGGTCACAAGGACTTCCTTGGCCTCCCCAGTCTCTTCTCATTCAGTTTGCACACAGGTCACCCCTCCTGGTAGGGCTCCCTGCTTCTTCCCCTCTCTCAGGCTGGTATTATTATTATTATTATTTCAGGGATTGAACCAGGTGCACTTTACCACGGAGCCATATCCCTTGCCCTTTTTATTTTTTGAGACAGGTTCTCGCTGAGTTGATAAGGCTGGCCTCAGATTTGCAATCCTCCTGCCTCAGCCTCCCGAGTTGCTGGGATTACAGTGGTGTGCCACCACACCCAGCTCCCCGGCTGGCCTTTTATATCATCCTCAGCTTGACACTTCTTCCAGAAATATTTTCCCTGAGCACATCTTCCCGGACAGATCTGTGTTCCTACAGCAGGTGACAGTGCTTTGTCCCCAGGGAAGAGCCTGGTCGGCTTGTCCCCCCAGGAGGTAATGACTGTTGACACAGATCTCGGTGGGAACCCCAGAGGTTCTTGCCAGGACCATCTAGAGTCAGGGGGGTGGCGTAGGTTGAATGCAGCCTCCCAAAGATAGGGCCACATTCCAATTCCTGGATCCCCTGAACAGGGCCTTGTTTGGAGGGAGTCTTTGTAGATGTGAGTAGGGTAAAGACCTTGATGAGGACAGAGGTCTGAGGAGTCGGGCTGGATCATCTAGGGAGACCTCAGTCCCCACAGCGTTTGGTTGTTGTCTGGTGCTGGGGACTGAAACCCTCAGGAGCGCTCTACCCCAGCCGCACCCCCAGCCCTTTTTACTTTTATTTGGGGGCAGGGCCTCTGACAGTTGCTGAGTCTAGTCTTGAACCTGAGAGCCTCTTGCCCCAGCCTCCTGAGTCGCTGGATTACGAGCAGGTGCTGCTGCCCCCCAGCTGGTGGGTGCCTCTTAAGCTTTGGCTGAAGGGATGAGTCTGATCCTGACCCTGCAGCCCGACACTGCTCTGTGCGGGGACACTGCTGTGTCGGGGACACTGTGGTGGGACACTGTGGTGGGACACCCCCCAGGAGAGGACCCCGGTGTGAGCTGCCCCGCCCCCGTCCTTCCACACCGGCACCCCCGCTGTCACCCACCTTCTGGTCACCTGTGACAGCACTGGCCGCTTTCATCCTCAGGGTGACCTCCAGCTCGGGGTCCAGGGGCCACTTGGAGGAGCCCGTGCGGTTCTTCTTGGTGGGAGGGCCACGGGCAACCTCCACCACCACTCCTGGGGAGGCGCTGATGCCGAAGGAGGTGCAGTCCCCTGGGGCCGAGCTGTGGAGGGGACAGGGGGACGGGACAGTGAGGAGGGGCCTGGCCCAGCAGGCCAGTAGGCGCCAGCTGCGGCAGCACCCAGCGCTCACTCTGAACCCAGGAGAAAGCATGGAGCAGCGTCAGGGGTTGGAGAGGGAGAGAGTCCCTGGGCCCGGGCAGCTCACACTGGAACTAGAAAAAGAGCGAAGGCTCTCACACGCGGGTGTGTGCATGGAGCTACGCACACCCAGAGGCTCCCTCCACACCCGCTGCACTCGGCAGGCGCATTGTCCCCTTCTGGAATCGTGGCGGATCAGATGTTGCTGAGCGTCTTTCTCTTACAAAGCCACCAGATCAGGGGTGAAATAGACTTTTGAAAGCGTTGCTGAGCACACACCCCCCAGATGAGCACCCATGTGCTCGCACCGCGGTTCAGTGGAACCCAAAGGCAGCCAAGGGAGCGGGGCTAGGTCTGCTAATCCAGACAAAATCAGTGAGCAGACCAGATCCACCCGGTTAGACACGGAAGATCCCCGCTTAACGACCTTGGCCTCAACCCACCGAGAAGATGTTCTCAGCTCACAGGCCACCAGCCACGTGACCTCGGTACACACAGAGACAGCCTCCAGGCATTGAGACACAACAGTCAGAAAAGAGGAGTAATTAGACTGAACGTGAACTTGTCAATGGTAACAATGAAATCGAGGAGACAGCTGAATAATATCTTCACCGCATTTTGAAAAAATAACTATTAACCTAGAATTCACTGTCCCCAAAAATCTTGTTTTGGGGGGTTCTGGGCACTCAACCACTGAGCCACGCCCCCAGCCCTATTCTGTATTTTATTTAGAGACGGGCTCTCACTGAGTTACTTAGCACCTCACTGTTGCTGAGGCTGGCTTTGAACTATGGATCCTCCTGCCTCAGCCTCCCAGGCCACTGGGATGACAGGCATGAGCCACTGTGCCCGGCCCAAAAATCTTTAAATAAAAACATTTTCAGCTGAACAAAACCTGATATTTTAAGATCAATTTTAAGAGTTTCATGAAAGCAACTTCTAAAGGTATAGTTTACAAAGAAGGAAGCGGAGGCTGGAGGCCTGATCTGAGATGCAGGAAAGAATGGTGAACAAATAAAATGGAAAATATTCTGGTAAATTTAAACAATCATCATCTATAAAGTCATAAAAATATTCAATTTTTTGTGTGTGGTACGGAGATTGAATCCAGGGGCACTCAACCACTGAGCCACGCCCCCAGCCCTATTCTGTATTTCATTTGGCGACAGGCTCTCACTAAGTTGCCCAGGGTCTTGCTAAGTTGCCGAGGCTGCCTTTGAACTTGCCATCCTCCTGCCTCAGCCTCCCGAGCCCCTGGGACTACAGGTGGGCACCACCGTGCCTGGCGGAAAATATCAAACTTGTGGGAGAAAAGGAGGCAGGATTTAAATTGGCAGGAGACAACGAGAGCTGAGGTACTCTGAGGTCTCTGAATTCTCGACAAAGGGATTTGCAAATTTGTGCAATTCCAGGGTTTCTCCTTGAACTTGACCAGCTGACTTGAAAATACACCTGGAAAACCAGGAGCCAAGCTACTCTTCAACGTGAAAAGGTAAACGCGAGGGCTTGCTGTGCCTCGCGTAGGATTCCTGGACACCATGGCAATCGGGATGGGGTGGGAGCGACCC
The DNA here is from genome assembly GCF_052094955.1 of Ictidomys tridecemlineatus. Lineage (NCBI taxonomy): Eukaryota > Metazoa > Chordata > Mammalia > Rodentia > Sciuridae > Ictidomys > Ictidomys tridecemlineatus. The sequence goes on along the minus strand of NC_135487.1, from coordinate 11,112,153 downwards.
AGGCTGGGACAAAGGGGGGTGCGACTTAGAGGTCCTACTTGGTGCACGACAGAGTGGCTTTGCAGAGAACTGGGGATAGTGGCCTATGTCACAGATGGTGCAGGACATTTGCTCAACCAAGTGACAAACAATTAAATTGGACAAATAATTAAAGAAAGAAATCGATCCCAGCTTCACACGGTGCAAAAAACGTCAGCCCCAGGCAGACTACAGTGTCCGTGGCAGGACTTTAAATCATGAATTTATGTTTTAGTACTGGGGGTTGAACCCAGGGGTACTCTACCACTGAGCCACATCCCCAGCCCACTTTATTTCTGAGACAGGGCCTCACTCATTGCTGAGGCTGAACTTGTGCCAATCCTCCTGCCTCAGCCTCCCCAGTGGCTGGAGTCACAGGTGTGCGCGACTGGCTCCTGCAGAATCTTTTGAGAGACGAGGCAGGAGCACATCTGTATGTTCTTCTGAAACAAGACATAAAACCAATGAACAAAAAGAAAAGATGAATACATTCAGCTCGATGAAAATCAGTAATTTCTGTTTGCCGAAAGTCACCGTAAATGAAAAGACAAACGTGGTCTATGGAGAATGCGCTCCTAGCACCAAACCCGCCCAGGCTCAGCGTCCAGAATCCGTAAAGGCCTTCGGCCAATCAACACGGCGCAGTCAACCTGGTGGGAAAAGAAACGGCCCAAGACACAGCAGGAATCAGAGGGGCTGGAACACAAGTGGACGACAGGCGGGCAGAGGCCTCCCCTTCCCAAAGGGAAGTAAGGGGACAGGATTTATGCCACTCAGTTGGTGACAAATATGTTATAGACCACATGGCTCAGCAGAAGCGCCAACCCCCTGCTCACGGGACCGTGGCGTTGACCTCTCTGCCCCGTTTGGGGTTACAGACATTAGCCAACCCGACCCCCCACGCCACACCTGGGCAGACACCGGAGCAGCTCTTCCACACATGCTCCAGGAGACATGTTCCGGAAGGTTCCGAGCAGCCCTTTCTGTCGCAGTGAGCAGCACCACACAGTGCATGTACCCACGGGCGGAAGAATGGCTCAGGACCTGTAGCTGACTTCCAGCGTGTGGGAGACTCGCCAAAGGGGCACAACTCACGCCGGACGCCCCACAGACACTTGGGATTATGTTTTCTATTTTCAGTTTTGTAAAAGTTTTCATCTCTATCTTAAAAGCCGTATGCCTTCAGGATAGAGAATTAGGAAAATGCTGGAAAAGTGTGTGGCGGATGGACTTCTAGGATGGGCCCTGTGTCGGCCAGTTCTGCGTTACTATAGCAAAACAGCCGAGGCCATCGCTGAAGAGGAAGAAAGGTTGGTTTTAGCTCATGGTGGCAGAGAGTCCAGCCCATCGTTGCTTGGCCCGTTGCTTGGGGCCTGTGGCAACGGGGGACATCATGGCAGGAGTGTGTGGCTCAGGAGGGCAGAGAGATGGGGGGGGGGACAAGTTCCTTCAGCCCTTCAAGGACACACCCTGATGACCGGGCACCCACTGGGCCCCACCTCCTGAGGGTTCTTCCGCCCCAATAGCACCACGAGCGGAGGACCACACTTCAACCCAGGGGCCCTGGGGGACACAAGACCCAGACCCCAGGAGCCCCCGCACGGCCCGCCTCTGGTGTCCCAATCCCTGGCACCTGGGGCTGCCACCTTCCATGGGAGGGGAGACTTGCACGGCTCCGACGCCCGGAGGTCAGCCCTGACCCAGGTTTGGACCTGTGACTCCCAGAACTGTCCGGAAATGAAGGAAGGCTGTTCCAAGTCACTAGGAGTGTGGCCCTGGGTGACAGTGGCCTGGGGAACCTAACGCGGCCGTCATCTTGGTCGGCCTCCCCCTCCCCTCCCCCAAACCCAGCTGGCCTGGGCACCTGGAATTGGTGTCACCCGCAGGGATCTTCCAGGTGGCACCCGCTCTTGTGGGATGGTGTCACCGAGATCCCTTCACGAGGGCAGACCTGCAGCGTGGGACCTCCCTCCACGTGGCCACTGACCCCACTTCACGCTCAGCCCGTGGCCTGGTTTGCTGTCCTCCTTTTACAGATGAGGAAACCGAGGTTCAGGGAGGCCAAGCGACGGGTCCAGGCAACCTGCCGAGAGGGACAGACCGGGGTCCGCTCGTGGCCCTGCAGATGCCCCTGCCGCCACCTGCAGCTGTTCTTCCTCTGTGCCTGCCCCTCCTTGTCCCCTCCTTGTCCCCCTTCACCAAGCTCCTCCTCAAGACCAGGGGTCTCAGCATGGTCCTCGCCGACAGCACCGGCCGCCTCGGCTGGGAGCTTGTCAGGGACGCAGATTCCAGGGCCCGACGCCCGCGGGACTGCAGGTGCCAGGCGCTTGGTCACCTGGTCCCCGGGATCCCAGGGAGAACTCGGGGCCCGTGATCTGTGGCTTGCACGTGCCCCTCCTGGTCCTCTGCTGCATGCTCGGGCCCAGGGGGTGTGACGCGTGGCTGCTGAGTTCCCTGGACCCTGAGTGCGCCCTGGGGGACAGGATGTAATGCAGGGGGCAGGGGGACGGTCCCCAGGTGGGTGCCCTGCTGCTGTTTTCTTCTGAGGAGGTGGAATCTTTTCGAGTCGGCAGACCTGCCGCGCCGGGGAAGAGGAACGTCCAGGTCTCTCACTCAGGAGGTTGAGGGGCGACGAACCTGGAAGCTGGGAGCAGGGAGCGGTTCAGAGGCTGGGAGTGTCCAGGTCAGCAGTCAATACGCGGGTAATGGGGAGCCAGAGCGGGTTCTGGAGGAAGGGAGCAGCACAGTCCAAATGGTGCCCGTGGAGGCTCAGAACGGCCTCCTCTCGGAAGAGACTTGGAGTCGGAGCGAGGGGACGTGAAGGGACGGTCTTGGAAGTCCCTTGAGTGATTCAGGGTGAGGAAGCTCCAGGAGGGAAAGGAAACCGGAAGGTCGAGCCTTGACTGGAGAGCTGTGGAGGCTGCGGCCAGGGACAGACAGACGCGGATTCCAACCTGGTTCCGCCACTTAGACCTCCCTGAGAGGAAGCAGGTTCCGGGGCGGACGCCGCGGGCTGTGGAGATGGACGTGAACTCTGACCTTCGCTGCTCACTCGGCCCAGCCCTGCGTTGACCGCCCCGTGCTGACCGCACGTCGTGTCTCCGTGACCGCTGAAGCGGGTCCTTCTGCCATTTGTCCTTGGCAGGAGAAGCTGAGGCTGACCCGGGTTTGCTGGGTGCTCCTGGGGCCCGGAGCTGAAGCCCAGTGTCCCCTTGATTTCCTGCAGCGTTGGGGGCGGGTGCTCTGGGCTGCAGTGCCCCCACCCAGCCCAGAGACAGGGACGGGCAGGGGTTGGCGGGGTCGGCGGACCATGTGGAAGGCAGGTGTCTGTGTGGGCCACCAGGTGGCAGCAGCCCCAGTGGACAGAGTTGGGGGCAGGGCAGAGCCGTGGGCAGGGAGTCACCCAGGCCCCAGGACAGGTGCAGCCCTGGAGGAGCCTGAAGTCACCAGGGTAGGGGAGGAGCCCTGAGTGGGCACCGGGCACCGCTGCTGGACTTTCAGCTGAGAGGATGGGCTCCTCGCTCCCAGGGTGACAGGGACGGGGACAGTGTGGCCCACAGGTCTCCCCCGGTCTTGCTTCTTTTTGTTCCTCTGCTCCTCCCGCCCCTGCTGAGTTCCCACCCTACTCGGGGTCAGGGCTGTCTGGACAAAGCAGGACCTGGGGACAGGCTGGGCGGTGCCCCAGGGGCCTGAGACCTGAGGCCCCGCTCTGGTGAGCGGTGACAGTGACTCACATGTTTTGAGTAGCTGTGGCCACCACACACCTGCCTCCCGCCCTCTCGTTGCACAAAGATTTTGCAACAAGACTTTGCAACTGTGTGCCAGGGTGCACCGGACACTGTGGCAGGACACTGTGGTCAGTTCTTGCATTCACTCAACAAACCCTTCAGAGCACCCACTCTGTGCCAGGCGCAGTCTTCCCCTAAAACACAGTTAACGCGGCACGTTCAGCACCTCCCGCCACCTGCCGGACCTTGTGCGGACCCGAAGGTGGTGGGGCAGGCTGCAGGATCTGGGGTCCCACGGGGGCTCCCCCAGTCCTCCTTGGCAAGGACACCAGTCTACATCTGTGGATCTCGAATAGCAGGTGTCCCCTGGACACAGGTGGCAGCCTTCCACCTGCTCCCAGCCTGGTCCCCAGGCCTGTATGGGCCGGGGAGTGGGATGACCAGGCTGTCACCTGAGCCTGGCTGAGCTGACTCACGGGTAGGGAGAGAGCCAGGTGGGCGTGGACAGAGTGTGCCGGCCCCTCTGTCCCCCTCGCCGGCCAGGCCTGAACTTGCACGTGCGGCTTTGTGGGCGGGCGTGTGGCCAGGCCGGTCAGCGTGGTTCTCCACAAGCTGCTGGCTGGGCCTCAGAGTCCAGGAAGCCTCCCAGGCCAGCTGGGGCGCGGCAGGGGACACCCGGTGCTTCCAACAGCCGCGAGCTGGGCCTGGCCACCGACCCTCCTGGTCGGGCTCCACCTCTGGAGCCGGCACAGGGCTGTGAGCTCCTGTGGGTGGGGCTGGGGCACCCGAGTGGCTGCTGCCCGGTGCAGGACCGTGACAGCAGAGGAAGGTACAGCTCAGCCTGTCCCCAGAGACGTCGCCGAGTGTCACCCACCTGACCAAAGGCCCACAAAGCCTGGGCTCCCTCTCCCGGGCTTGGTGTCCCCAGGCTTCCCAGCTGCAGGGCACCCTGGAGGGTGGAGCCTGAGCGGACATGCCACGAGGACAATGACAATGGGCCAGGGCTCCCTCTCCCTCCTCGGCTCCCTCCGGGGGCAGGGGGCAGGCAGGACATGTGGGTCCACCTGCCGGTTTACAGCGGTGCCTCCAGGCCTGTCACCACTTGCCAGGTGGGAACCGGAGGATGGGACAGCGAGGCCTGCCCGGTGGCCCTGCTGGGACTCCTGCGGGGCTGTGTCCTCTCTGGTGGCTGCTCCCCCTGTCCTCAGCTCCCAAACAAGACGCCCCGTACCCATCTGGGGCCGTCCTCTGTGTGACCTTGGGAAGAGCCAGGGCTGAGGCTTCCCGAAGCTCCCGGAGCCCTCTGCAGAGCCAGCGCCGGGACAAGAGCCCACACAGCGACGTCCCCTCCAGCTGTGGCCCATCTCCTCACGATGACCAGAGGTAGGACAGTGTGCTGTCGCTCAGAGGCTCCCGCGGTCCCCGCAGGACACTGGACGCTCCTGGTCGCGTCTCTCCGCCGTCCACCGGCAGGGGTTCCTGTCCCCATTTTGCAGCTCAGTAAATGCTGAGGGACAGTCACAGACTTGCCCACGCTCCTGGCTGTCCCTCGGGGGAGATGCTGGGGAAGAGGAGAGCCACCCATCCGCGGTGGCTTCACAGTGACACCCGTCCCCTGTGGTCGGCACCACCTGGCCACGCCATCACCAGGCGTCCTGGAGTCCTCTGGAGGCGGACGGGCTCTGCCCACCGGGAGCAGCCCCAGTGCCAGGCGCCAGCCCCACGACACGCGGAAGGGGTGAGTGCGAGCGGGGGGCAGGGGTTAGAGTCCACTCCGCGTGGCCCTGGGTGGGTGTTTTAGCTTCCCGCGGCCTTGGTCCACTCATCTGTAAAATGGGCACGTGGCCCTGTCCTGCTTGTGGTCACTGAGGTCAGAAATCAGCTGGTCGGGCGCGTGCCTCCGTGCCAAGGCCCTGGTTCATCCCGCCACCACGGGCACAGAGACCAGGAGAGAAGGCCCGGCGCAGGGTAGCGGCCCCGATGCCGCCCCGGCTCCGACAGGGGTTGGCGTTCAGCCCAGCTGAGCGGGGCTTGGAATGTGACCGGGCACCTCCTGGGGCAGGGACAGCGGCTTCCGAACGCCGAGTGAGCGCCAAGGCTCTGCCTCCCCGCGGCTCTGAAGAGGCGCCCGCAGCCCTGCGCCTGCTCCTGCCCCGGCACCTTGTCTGTTGGCGCCTGGGGTCTCTGAGCCTGGGGACAGAGGGCACAGCTCCCGGGGAGGGGTCGAGGACGCAGAGCTGGTGAGGACGGGGTGGCTCCGGGGCTGTTGGCCGGGTGGGAGGCGACGGGGAGGCTTGGCAGCTGCAGGGACCGACGGGCGGGGGGTCCGGAGCCGGGCGGCCTGGGATCGAGTCCTGGTCCCCAGCTCAGTAGCCGGGGCTTCGGGTGGACCACTTGGCCGCTCAGAGCCTCAGGACCCCCCTCTGTGGCGTTGGGGCTGGAACCCAGGGCCTCGCACACACCCCGCGCTGCATCCCAGCCTCGCTGTCCCCTTCTGTAAGGGATGACAGCTGCTGAGTGAGCCCCGGCAGGAGGGTGGTACAGGCGGCAGCCATCGCCCTGGGACACAGGGGACCGTGCCCAGCTCCGAGTCTGACGAGGGAGGAGGAGACCAGGGTACTGAGGCTCCTGTGGGTGGGGGACCCGTCCCTTCTGAGAGCTGTGGGCAGTGCCTCCTCTGGACCAGCCCCGCCAGCTCCCCACGGCTCCTCGGCGCTGGGCAGAGGGCTGGCCTGGGCATGTCGGGGTGGCCCGGCCCTCCACTCCCTCCTCACCCGCCGCCACAGCTCAGTCTCGGGGGTCTCCGGGGACACCGGCCGCACTTTTCCCTTTATCCCAGGACTTCTCTGTTTCTTGCCACCCCCGTGGCCCTAGGAGGTCACCTGGGCCTTGGCACCTGTTCCTGGGCCAGGCCGTGGGTGACACACCCCAGGGTGACACACAGGTGCTCCCGTGGCCCCAACCCAAGACCACAGGTGCCCACTGGTGGGGAGGAAGCCGAGGGCCAGCACGACCACAATGACGGCGCTGTCCTGAGAGGGCACCCGCCACCATCCTGGGTGGCCCACAGTGGACAGGCCCCCACACAGTAGGTACCCAACAGGCGTTTGTTGAATGAATGAACGACCACCAGGGCTGCGCCCAGCACCTTGCTGGGTACTGACAAGCATTTTCGCACCTTTGCACAGTGAATCCCAGTGGCCTGTCCAGGGTGGGTGTCCACCCATTTCACAGATGAGGACGCTGAGGCTCAGTTGCCCAAGGCCACCCGAGAGCTCCCAGCAGGCCAGTCCCTAGAGTGGTCTTCTCATGCCAGAGCCCATGTCACGGCCCAGCTGTCACCCCCCCCACCAGGGAGGCTCGAGACCAGTGTGGACAACAGACTGCACTGTGAGCCAGGTGTGGGCAGGAGCTGTGTGACCTCAGGCAAGTCCAGACGCTCCGCCACCTCTGTTCGCCCCTTAATGACGCACCTGTGGTGAGGTCCCGGGAACCCAGACCTGCACAGGCCAAGGAGCAGCTGCTGGGCCCGGCCCCTCCCGGCTGCCCGGCGTCTCTCCAGCTGCGCCCCTGGCAGCGGCCACCAGGGCTGAAGCCCGAGCCTGGGCCAACGGCTGTCGGCAGGACCAGCCCCTGGCACCGGCTCCCCGCTGCCCCCCATGCCCAGGAGGCTCCCGCTCACCCGTAGACGTCCAGCTGCGTCTCGGTGCCCAGCACACACACCGCGTGGGTGGGCTGCTCTGGGGCCACGTGGACCACTGTCCCCTGCGCCATCCTCTGCCAGCTGTGGGGTCCCCCGGGCTGGCTGCCTTATGCCGTCCAGCGGAGGCCGTGAGTCAGCACCTGCGGTCTGCGGCCCAGGGCTCAGCCCCGCCCTCTGCCCTCCTGGCCCTGGGGCCAGCCCTCGGCTCCCCAGAGGGGGCCACGCTGGTGTGGGTGCAGGGGGCTGTGCCAGGAAGCAGCGAGGGCTCAGGAGGGTGGGAGGAAGAGGGCAGGACCCAGTCCCGGGCCTCCGCCCCCTGCCTGCCCCAGGGGCAGGAATGTCTGCTCGGCTCGCCCCGGAGGCCCATCAGGGAGGCCAGAGCAGGAGGGAGAGCCAGGGCATTCTAAGGCAGAGGTCACAGCTACATGAGGACCCACCAGGTCTGGGACATGACCTGTCACCCTCCTGGTGTCACCCCTCTCCCTGCTGTGCCTAGAGGAGCTCGGGAGCCTGTGAGGCCCGTGCTGTTATCGTCCCCTCGTTCCACCCTCGAAGCAGCTGAGGTCAGCACAATTATAGGCCCATTTTATAGAGGAAGAAACCGAGGCCCAGAGAGGTTCCCCAGCTAGAAAGTGACCAAGCCGGGATTTGAACAGGAAGGTGTCTGTCTCCGGAGTAGGCGGCCCATTAGCTGCCCACCCATGTGGCACCTGCCCATGAGACTTGGTCACGGCTGTTTCTTACTATGACACAAGTTACATATGAACTCACTGCAACCCATTTCACAGAAGGGAAGGTGGAGGCAGAGAGGGAAAGTGACTTGCCCAAGGAGCCCCAGCTAGTGCCGGGCAGAGCTGGGAGGGGAGAGCCGGAGCTGGTGCTGCCTGCAGGCTCCAGGAGGCCGGGCCCTGCAGGGCCTCACTGTCAGAGAGGCGTGCGGCTGCGCCTGCCCTGCTGTGGGGACGCGCCCTCGGGTGCTCACAGCTGGGCCAGGCTCTGGGATGCGGTGGGGGGTGCATGGTCTTCAAGCTGGGGTTGGGGAGGCTGCAGCTTCTGCACATTTTATTTGTTTGCTTTGACTTTGAAGCAAAGACGTTGCCTCATTAATTAGGAGTCTGGCTGAGGACCAGGCAGGCTGAGTGCCACCGTCCCCGGAGGTGGCTCCTAGCCCTGGAGCCTCAGAGCACAGCACTCCCAGCTCTGGCAGCCCAAGACCCAGGCTCCAAATCAGCCTCTCCTGGCTCCAAGCCTCCTTCCGTTCCCAGAGGCTGCGGCCAGGCCTGACGCGTCCCTGGGACCACCTGCACACAGTAGGTCCTGATTAGTCCAGAGCCTCCAGCTGGTCACAGGATTAGAGCCTGGTCGAGTTTCTCATGGAAAGTGGCAGAACGGAGCCCTCGATTGTCAGAGTTGGGGGCCCTCAGAGAGCACCAAGTCCAGTCCTCAGGCTGCAGACTGAGGCACAGAGAGGGCGTGTGAGGAGCCCCGAGTAACACAGCAAGTCAGGGGCAGCGCTGCCCCCCCCAGTCTCAGATCTCTTGGGACAGTTTCCCTCCCTCCCTCCTCCCTCCTCCTCCCTCCTCCTTGGGCAGTTGAAGGGTTAAATCTGCGGTGAATAAGCAGCAAAGGGGACAAACACGGAAGCAGTTTTCCTAATTCAGCAAACGCTGAGGGTCGGCTGAGGCCAGCACCTTCCTAGGCCCTGGGAACACAGTGAGGGAGAGACACGCTCCTGCCTTCCCGGAGCCTTCTTTCTGCTGGAGAGAAACCACCGGAAAGCAATAAATAGAATAAGATATGTGTCATCTAGTGGATAAGGGGCACCTGCGATTTTAAATGGGGGGTCAGAGAAGGTGACATGGAGAAAGAAGGTTCTGGTTGAGGGAACAGTCAGTGCAGCTGGTGCAAAGGCCCTGAGGCTGGGACGTGCCTGGAGGGTTCAAGGAGCAAGGGGCCAGCCTGGCAGGAGTGCAGTGGGGCGGGCCTGCCAGGCACCGGGAGGTCTTCCGACTTCTACTCCAAGTGACTCGTGGCGCCACGGGCCTGTGGAGCAGAGGAGGGCCCTGCAGGGACTTGTCTGAGCACGGTGACTGTGGCTGCTGTGGGAATGGAATGCAGGAGGAGGAGGGGGAGCGGAGCCAGAGCCGAGCAGGGAGCTGCTGCCCCGGGCAGGAGAGAGGCTCAGCCCCGGGTGGGGCCGCACAGGGCGAGCAGTGGTCGGGTTCTGCACATTTTGCTCCAGTTTCCTCCAGGGGGATAAGCAGGTGGACTGATCAGGAGTGTAAAGATGGCCCCAAGGTTTGGGGCCTCAGCACCCGGAAGGACAGAGCTGCCCGCACTGAGCAGGGCATCTGGGGACAAAGACAGCAAATGAGGGCAGATCGGACCAGGGCTGGTGTGGCACAGTTTGCCCCTGAACCTCTCCCTGCCTCGTGGCACACGGGGGCTGCATGCTGATCATGAGCCTCGCTCCCATGCGCTCACGGTGGCCACTCCTGCGGTGCGTGCAGGACTTTGTGGATTCACCTTTGCCCCTCTGCAGCCTCTTGCGGAGTCTTTTGTTCTCTGAGACTGGCCGTGCCTTGTGTTGAAATGTCTGTCCCCCGACTAGCCCAGAGAGCGGGGCCCTTGTCTGTCTTGGCTGCGCCCCCAGCGCCCAGACTCTCAGTAGCTGCTCATTAAAAACACGGTTTGTGCCCCGCATCCAGCCCAGTACTTGACCCCCAGGCGGGGACCTTGCGGATGGCTTCTGTGAGGAACCCGGGGCCAGGGAAGGCCAGGGTCACTCTTGTGGAGGCGTTAACCCTTGGGGCCCAGAGGGGACCTTGGTGTCAGGAAGCACACCCCCCTCCACAGGAGGACCCCAGCCCAGAGCCCCAGGGGAGCAGCCGTCTCCCTGCTGAGAGGCCATTTCCTGGAAGCAATAGGGTGTCCCGGGGTCCTCCCATCCCCTGGGGGTGTTGGGGGCCCTGTGACTGGACACCTGAGCTGTCCTCCCAGGGCCTGCTCAGGGGACCATGACGGATGGTGTCATTCTGAGGAGAGGAACTGGCGTCGGGGACCTCCGCCCGACTTGGGGACAGGGTGCGGCCTGAGCCGCGCTGGACTCCACAGCCTCCCCGTCCCTCGGCGCCACCCGCTCCCAAGTGCCGCCCGGGTGTGCTGACCGGGGTCACGGGGCTCAGGAGGCCTCCTGAGGTCCTGCTCTCTTGAGGGGAACTTGGGCCTTTGTCAGATAGAGTCACAAGACCCCCGGGTGCCGACAGGGACCACCCTGTCACCAGCTCATGGGGTCAGGGGGACAGCCGTGACAGCCCCGAGCTGCAGAGGTTCGCGGTCACCTGCTTCCTGGGGTTTCAGACCAGCTTTGCCGAGAGCCTCTGCGCTGGGGTGGCTCTGACCTGTGCCAGGCCCTGCCCAGGGACCAGCCCCAGTCCCCGGGCGAGGCCTGACACCGGGTTTGACTCCCCTCGTTCCCAGACGAGGAAGCCGGGTCTGAAGGTCAGGGGATCGCCCAAGGAAGGAAGAAGGGAGCGGCAGTCCTTGGGTTAGCCTGACCCCTGAGCCGGAGCGTTCTGTTCCACCCTCTGGTCACACAGGTCCCTTGACTGACGAGCTCTCTAGTCCCTGACAGCACAAGCCCTCAGCCTCTCCGCCTCTCCGAGGCACGTCTAGACCCCCAGACGAAAGGAATGAGGCAGAGTCCACCCCACCCCGCCCCCTGAAGCCTGCCTCTGCAGGGCCGTGGGGGGTCTTTCCTCCCGCTGCCCGCTGCCTGCTGCCCGCAGCACCATCTCTGCCCTCCTGTGCAGAATCCTTCAGCCTCAGGGAGGATTTATGGGCACACGAAGCCCAAACCACCCAGCAGGCCCTGCCCTGCGACTCTGCACAGTAAGGGTTCTGCCCACGCAGGCGAACCCCGTAGCACCCAGGTGAACGTTAGTCACCGACGACGAGCGAGCCTCGGGCGCAGGCGGGAGACACACCAGACTGTCGGCCTCCACGGCCTGCCACCTTCCACTCCACCATCTTCGAGAACAGAAGAGCAGATGGGGCCCGTGGTCCCGTGCTCCGGTCTGCCTCTGGCTCTAACCCATCCTGGTCCCCAGGCCCCCCTGTCCCTTCTCCAGCAGCCTGGGCTTCTCCAGGGGACCATGGCCACGAGAACGTCACCCCACGGAAGCAGGGATTTTGTGCACTCACAACTGTCCCCTCTGTGCTTAGCACAGTCCCTGGTGCGGGGCAGGTGCACACCTAGAGTCCTTTGCTGAACTGAAAACATGGCTTATCTATGACCTGCCCGTAACTCCGCGCCGTCGTCTGTTGGACTCTCCCTCCCGGGATCGCCCTAACATTTCTGTGAAAACTTGGCTGCTTGTGAGTTCTCTGCTCTGTCCCACTGATCCGTGTCTGTACCTCCACCAATTCAACACAGTCTGATTGGGGTGGCTCCGTAGTAAGTCTTGAAATCGGGTTGGCCAATTGCTCCCACTTTGTTCTTCTTTCTCAAAATTACTTTAACTCTTATAGTTTCTTGGCCATTCCATGTATTTTGAGGGTAATCTTGCATATATCTATAAATTATTCTGATGGGATTTTCATAGCCATCGAAATATAATCTATATATCAGTTTGGGGAGGACTGACATCTTTATATGGTTGTCTTGCAATCCATGAACATAGTATGACTCTCTGTGTATCCAGATTTTTAAAATTTCTTTCATCAGTCTTTTGTGACTCTCAGCATAAAAGGTCTTGTACATGTTTTGTTAAATTCATATCAAAGCATTTCATTTTTTGTTGTGATTTTAAATAGTAAATTATATTTTCAATTTCAATTTCCAAAAGATTATTTCTAGTATACTAAAAAAAGGATTTTTGTGGGTGGATCTTGTATCCTGTGACCTTGCTGAACTTGTTTATTAGTTATAGGAGTTTGTTGGTAGATTTCTTGGGGTTTTCTGTATGGATCATCATGTCATCTACAAATAAGGACAATTTGCTTCTTCCTTTCGGATCTATATGCCTTTTATTTCTTTTCTTGCCTTATTGCACTAGCTAGAACTTCTAGTACCAGGTTGAGTATTAGTGGTGAAAGCAGGGATCCTTGTGGTATTTCCCATGTTTTAGGGGGGAAGTATTCAGACTTTTACCACCAAGTGCATTGTCAACGTAGGCTTTGTGTAGCTGCCCTCTAAGGATGTCCCCTCTATTCCTAATTTGCCAAGACTTTATTTTTATTTGAATGATTATTGCAGGTTTTCAGGTGATTTTCGACATCCGTGGATATGATTAAATGATTTTTCTTCTTTAACTGATAATAGGGTAGACTACATTGGTTTTCAAGGATTGTACCAATTTATGAATCAATTCTTCAAGAATTGCCAGTTCATGTTTGTGGGGTTGTTTATGATATCTCCTTGTTTTGATTTCCGTTGTCTGCATTGTCTGTGGTGATATTCCCTATTACGTCTCTTATTTTGGTCATCAGTGTCTTTTCTCTTTTTTAGTTTTGCTTGATGTTTGACGTGGCCAGAGCAGGGAGCTGGGCCCTGCAGGCGTGTGGGCCTGGCACACTCCTCCTGGCCTCGTCTGGTGAGGAGCAGGACTGGATCTGGGTAGCAGCCACCACAGGGTCAAAGCTGGAGCTGCGTGGGGACAACGCTGCCACGGGACATGTCACATGGACTTGAACCTGGGCCTGGTTTAAATAACACTGACACCGCGCAGTCTTTGGGGTCAGCCTTGGGTGATTCTCTTCCTGGGTTTGCTGTCCGCGTGGTGGATTCACACCAGCAGGAAGCCCAGAGGCAGGCGGGGTCCCTGTTGCCCGGTGCGGTGCGCGGTGGCTGCCTGGGAGGCTGGCTCTCCAGTGCTCCCAGCCCAGACCTCAGCAGGCTTCCCTCCTTACTGCGCAGGGCTGCCCGGGCATCGCTGGCATCACAGGGCCCTGTGGGTGTAGAACGGACGCGCCTGGGGCCCAGGAGCCAGGCGGAGGACCATCAGGCCTGGGGTGGCCAGGCACCTCCCACGAGGGCACCGTCCTCCTTGGCTCCGGTCGGTCTCTGTGGGTGCACCGCAGGGCAGGCTCCCGGGCCTCTCCCGCGTCTTAGGGACATGCTGACTTCAGACAGGCGGCCCAGCAGGGTCCCCCCTCCGTGTCTTGGGCAGAGCATGTTCCAGGGCTGTTATCTGCATCCTGGTCAGGAGCATTGGCTGAGGCTGGGCTCTGGGCAGGCTCCAGGCTACGAGGTAGGAATTCAGGAACGAAGGGTTGACACTGAGCTTCCAAGGAAGGGCAGAGACCATCCGGGAGTTTGCGCCCGAGCCCAGGAGCGTGAGCGCCGCGTGCCAGTTCAGGGAAACTGGGTGGGATGGGTACCCCCTGCCTCCGCCTCGGGGTGTGTGCTTGTCGGCTGGGCACTGGGAACGGAGCCCAGGGCACTTTACCCCTGAGCCAGGCCCCAGCCCCTTTTTAAGTCCGGGTCTCCCTGAGTTGTTTAAAACCTCACTGAGTCGCACAGGCCGGCCTCCAACTTGTGATCCTCCTGCCACAGCCTCCACCTGGCTCTGTTTTTGTTCTGTGGCGTGGGGGATCGACCCAGGGCCTTGTGGCTGCCAGGCAAGCGCTCTCCCTCTGAGCCACATCCCCAGCCCCCTGCCTCCCCGCTAGTCCAGCCCCCAGCGCTTTCTCCCTGAGGGCACATTTGCTCTGTCCCCCGGGAGGCGCCCCATCCTCCTTCCTATCCGTACCTACCTTCCCCACTAAACCTGTCCAGGCCTTTGGCGGACACAGGCTGAAATTCCTTTCTGTCACGTCCTGAGTCATGACCCTGGGAGCTGAGTCTTCTCCCATGACAGCCGGGGCCCGACCTGCGTCTCCTCGCAGAATCCTGGCATCTGGCCCAGAGAAGGGAGGGCAAGGAAACTGCGGCTCAGAGAGGGTGAGAGCCGGAACCACATCACCCAAGAGACCAGGGGACAGCGCAGACCTGGCCGTCTGCAGAGACAGGCTGCAGGCTTCCCTAGGTAATGGGGGGAGGGGGTAAGAGACCCCAGAGTCTCTGGTCTTTTGTGCATTCAACAGACATCTGCAGAGCGACCCTCTGAGGCAGGCACCGGGGACACAGAGAGACAGCGCCCAGAGGAAATCTCTCTCTACTGTGTGCGGGTGGACAGAGACGTGCACATGGACATGGGTGTAGGACCTGTTGGGCTCTGTCTGTGTGGAGAGAGAGACAGACAGAGACCTCTGCTCCCCGCAGGCTGGAGACCCAGGAGGCGTTGCAGCGGGAGTCCAAGGCCGCCTTCCCGGGAGTGCCCCCCCCCCACCAGGAGGATGTCAGTCTTTCTTCCCTTAAAGCCGTTGCCTGATTGGACAAGGCTCAGTACATATGGAGGCAGGGAGGAGCTGCCACTCACTAAGGTGACGGGCAGGTGGATGCAGAACAGGATGGCAGCCCTGCTTTCTGACCCCTGCTCATGTCCTTCATCTTCCTCGGGAGGAGTCTGGGACAGGATTTGGAAGCGAGGGGGTTATTCGGGAGGCGCAGGCCACCCCACAGAGAGCGGAGGCCACCCCACAGAGAGCGGAGGCCACCCAGGAAGGGGAGAAGTGGGTGCCCTGAGCTGTCGGGCTGGTTAGCACCTGGGCACCTGGAGCTCAGCCCGCTGGGCAGTGCTGGGAGGTGGGTGGAGCGCGGGAGCCAAGGAGCCGGGGTGTGGATACACCCACTCCCTGCGGCCATTGGTGGGAGCCACTCCTGAAGGTCCTCGTTCCCTGGTACCTTGGTCAGTGACTTTGGTGGCCCGAGAAAGCCCCAGGCACAGAATGCAGGAGCTGGAACTTGGAGGCTGGGTCTCCATGCGCTGAAGAAGGAGGGGATATGGGGAGCGAGGGCAGGCACCCATGCAACCTGCTGCGGAATGAGGGAACGCCTACCTGAAAAAGCCACAGGGGCATCTGTATAGAGCTCAGGGGACTCAGGGACCCCTGGTGCCGGACTGGGGAAGCCACTCTGACACTCCTGGCTTCAGTCTCCCTTGGTGACTCATCCTTCCTCTTTCCCCTTGCCCGCCCACCTGCCCTGGCCAGGAGGCAGGTGAGGCTTCATTGACACAGCTGCCCTACACCCACATGCTCTCACGGACTCTTCCAGAAGGAGGTGGCTTGGCAGAGGCATCAGGGTCTGCTTATCAGTGTGTGGGCATCCTGCCCTTCCCTGAGCTTCCAGCACCTGCCCACAGCGCCCGCCCCAACACCCCTCCTCCTGGTTGCATAGTTCTCTGCCTGCAGGAGGCCAAGATCTCCTAGTGGACTGGCCAGTGTGAGTGGTATTGAGTAACTTGACCCACTCACATGTGTATCCCGTGGTGCCTTCATATCAGTGCGTATCTCTTAAAATTGCAACGTGTATCAAACGTCCAGAGGAGCATGTAAACATATGTGCACTTTCGGGAACAATATTAAAGTGAACATCATGTAAATGCCATCCAACTAATGAAACTGAAAGCCTTCTGTGTCTTTGAAGATGTTTGGGCATGTCCCTGACCACTTCCCCCTTCCTTCAGAATGAACAATTATAAAAACTTTTGTGATCATCATTCCCTTGTTTGCTTTATGATTTTTACACTATTGTTTAGTTTTGCCTTTGTGTTTGTGGTCTTTACGTAAAAGGAAGCACACTTTGTTCCTTGGCGTCTTGTTTCTTTTACTCAAACTGTGTTGGTGAAATTCATCCATGTTGATGTGTGGGCTATAAATTGTTCATCATCATTACTGTCTGACATCCCATCATATGAATATGAGACAATTTAGTTTTCTGTCCTACTAGAAATGGGCATCGTTTCCAGTTGTTAGATAATATGACCAGTGTTGCTAGGAATATTCCTGTGTCCTAGGGTACAACATGAGGCGTTAGTTGATTCTCTAGGAGTTGAATTTATGACATAGGGTGTGGGCATTGTCAACTTTACTGGGTAGCAACAAACAGCTTTTTCAGTGGTTGTATCAATTTCATCCCCATCAGAAACGATAAGGTTCCAGTGGCCCCATACCGTCGGCAACAGCTCTACTGTATGTATGTATGTATGCATTTTTGCCTGTCTCGTGAGCATGCTCTAGTATATCATTATGGCTTCAACTTGGACTTCCTTGATGACTAACAAGGTTGAATACCTTTTCACTGGCTTATTGGAAAACGGTGTTTCTACTTTGTGAAGGGACTAGTCAAAGTTTTGTCTTTTTTTTTTTTTTTTCCAGTACTAGGAATTGAATCCAGGGCCTCGCATGTGCTAGGCCAGCATTCTACCTCTGAGCTCCATCTCTCCTCTGTCTGTCTATTTATTTCGGAGTACTGGGGATTGAATCCAGGGCACTTTATCACTGAGCCACAGCTGCGGCCCTTTTTATTTGAAGGCAGAGTCTCTCTAAGTTGCCCAGGCTGGTCATCAACCTGTGATCCTCCTGCCTCAGCCTCCTGAGTAGCTGAGGTCACCGGCCTGCACCTGTACCAGGTCGGTCTTATTTTTCTACTTGATTGAGCCCTTTTCTTTTCTTGTGCTTATTGAATGGTAGGAGTTGTTTTTATATCCTAAATACTGGTTCACAAAGAGTAAAATAATAAAGGAAAAGAACAGGGGCTGGAGATGTGGCTCAAGTGGTAGAGCGCTCGCCTGGCATGCGCAGGGCACTGGGTTCAAACCTCAGCACCACATAAAAATAAAATAAAGATGTTTTTAAAAATTTTAAAAAAGAATGTACACTACATTAAAACAAAGAGTGTCTTTTAATGAAAAGATAGATTAACAGTGAGAAACAGTATATTTTAGACAAGTAAGTGAAGACAGACAAGTATATAGGATTCATAGACAACCCCTGTTGCTCATAACAAGACGTCTGGCCCCTGTTGTGTGTAATTGAATTATTTGTATATTTCTGTATAAGTTATGCATTATTTGGGGGGGATATTGAGGATTGAATTCAGGGGATCTCAACCACTGAGCCCCATCCCCAGCCCTATTCTGTATTTTATTGAGAGAGAGGTTCTCACTGAGTTGCTTAGTGCCTCCCTTTTGCTGAGGCTGGCTTTGAACTTGCGATCCTCCTGTCTCAGCCTCCCGAGCCGCTGGGATTACAGGTGTGCACAACCACGCCTGGCTAGTTTCGCATTATCTTAATCACATAAACTTTTACAATATGCCCTGTTACCTGGTACAGCAAGCTTTCTCACCTTTTCTTCTTCAAGAGGGACTTAGCTATTCTCAGCTCTCCATACGTCTATGTAAATTTTATAATCAGCTTGTAAATGATTCTCTCTCTCTCTCTCTCTCTCACACACACACACACACACACGCACACACACACACACCTTGCAGAGTTCTGATTGGGTTTACTTTGCCTTGGCCTTGTGGGTCTTGAGGAGAATTGCCATCTTTTCCATATCAAGTCTTCCATCTATGAACATGGTATACCTCTGTTAATAAGATCTTCTCCATGAAGACTTTGCACATTTTTGTTAATATTTATTTGCTTCTTATCATTCACTTTTTGATGCTATTGTGTTATATTTAAGGTTTGTCATCTTCCGTTTCTTCTTGGTAGGTGGAAATAGGGTTGATTTTTGTATGTTGACTTTGTAGTAATGGTCTTGCTAAACTCTCCTGTTAATTCTTGTAGTTTGGCGACCCTTTGGAACTTTCTAACTATATAATAATTCCTTTCTAATATTAAAGTTCAGTGGCAAAAGGATCTTCTGTTCAATGCTGAATATAAATAACGGGAGCATTCTTGTCCTGGAAGGAAGGGTTTGAACATTTTATCACTAGTGTGACATTTGGTGCCATAGCCACACTTCTGTTATCCTTTGCTAGAAAAAGCCGATGTCGCCCTGAGCAAACCGTTCTTGTGAATCATTTAAACTAGCAGCACAAGACTGATTTACCTAAAATTTCCCTCATCCCTTTCTTCCCTTTTCCAGACTGATGCAAATCAACAGATTACTGGCTACTGAGGTTTCCTGAATCATTTCTCCTGAAGATAAAAGGAGCTTAAAACTGTTTTGCAAATGCTTGTGTGTGTCTGTGTGTGGGGGGGTGAAGGCTAGGGATTGAACCTCAACCCCAAAACCTGTTTTCAGTTAAGGTGGTCTTTAGGATATAAGCCACCGTCTTCTCCGGAACTTGTGGCTCCCACTTGTGCTGGAGTCACTGGGCGCTTTTTGGACAGCAACTGAATGGCCTTGGGTTTGGCAACGATGTGGGTTTCCTGTGGATCTGTAGAATGACCTGTCGGGCTTTCAAAAACCCCAATCACTGCCCCTTCCCCCAGGTTTCTGACTCAGACGATCCAGGTGGAGCCTAAGGATTTTCTCACCAGTTCCCGGGTGGTACTGATGCTGCTGGTCCAGGGACCACCCTTTGAGAACCGCTCCGGTAGACAGTCTTTACTGGGTTAAAGGTGTTCCTTTCTAGGCTTATTTTAAAATCACACGTGGTAATCTTATCTGCTGTTTTTTTTTTTTTTTTAACAATTTATTGAGGTGATCACGTATTTTTCTTCTCTCTCTTGCTCTGTTGAATTGATTTTCCTAAGGTAGAGCTGGGGGTCCATATCATGAGGTCACCCAATATCTTTTTTAACAACTCAGTTTGCCATGGTTTTGCACAGGGACGGACGCTGTGTCCCCAGGTTGCTGTCTTGCTGTCTTGCTGCTTTGCTCGGGGCGGGGTGGGGGTGGGGTGTCCTACCTCAGGTTAGCGGTGACGTGTGGCAGTTGAGCAGCTTCGGTTTGTCCGAGTTATTGTCATGGCGTCCCCTCTTGCCGCTGGCCCCTCCACCCGCCTGTGAGCTCCTCCACCCGCGGGTTCCCCATCTGTTGCGTCTGAATCCCCAGAGTCTACGACCCGAGCTGGACACACAGTAGGGCAAACTGTGTCCCTATGGGGTGCGAGGACCAAGTAGCTGCCTGCAGAGGACAAATGAGCCACTAATCCCGCAGGGGCGGAGAACGGAGGAAGGAAGTGTGTGGGCCCTGCTTCTGCCTGGCGCACTCCGGTCCCGGAAGAACCCCGAAGGTGGGCGCCCCGTCCTTGTGCAGCCGAGCAGCCGAGGCTGAGCGGCGGGAAGTCTCTCAGGAATGCACACTGCACGCTGCGCTGGGACCCTGCTGCTCCGCGCCTCTTACAGAGGCCCACATCGGGCGAGGTCACTTTGCACACCAACCCCCTTTGAGAATGAGAATTGGAGGGCAACTCTGGTTCCCTTTTTGCATTGGTTGCTGGGAAACTCAGGTCCAAATTCTGGGTTCGCCCACCTGCCATAGGTCGGTCCTCACGGCCACATGTTTGCTCGCTTTTTTCCCGTGGACTTTATTTCTTGGAAATCTTCCCTGCCTGATGCCTTTTTAATCATCCATTTCCTAAATACATTCAACTCCCTTGAGGACACGTCCGGGAAATGGTTAAATAAGTGGAAAATCCACAGACGTGCTGCTGAGCTGCCGGCACCCTCTGGCCCGGTGGCTCTCAGAGAGCCCCTTCCCCGTGCCGGGCCTGCCCAGCTGCTCAGGCCCCGGCCTGCGGGAGCCCTGGGAACTGCCCGGGCAGCGGTGACTTCCCGGAGCCAGGGTTTTCAGGTGACGAAGGCCGAGGTGCGGTTTCTCAGGACGCTGAGACTCGTTGAAAGACCCAAGAAAGGTTCAAAGGGGACCGGGAGCTGGCTTCCATGTTGGCCTTACGCTCTTCCAAGACAGAGCAGCTTCAGAGGCGGCTCGGGGCTTCTCCCCTGATGCCCAGGGCCTCGGCCGGGCTCCTCCGAGGTGCCCGCCTCTCAGGGAACCCTGAGGCTGACTCTCGCCCCCCGACAGCCTATCAGAAGCAGGTCACTCACCAACACAGCACCGAGATGCGGGAAACCAGGGACCCCCGGGCCTGGGCCCCAGGACGCGGGGACACATTTGGGGGAACAGAGAGCCCACCTCCTGCCCCTGGCCTGTGGAAACCCGTCCACCTTGTCTTCAGTCCAGGGGAGGGGTGCTGGCACACTGCGGTGGAACCCAGGGGACACACAGACCTCCTTTGTGCATCAAGACTCCCCAGTAGCCAGTCCTCCTAAGTGTCTAGCTGTGACTGAAAAGTTTCTCATCAAGAAAAAGTGAGTGAGAGGCTCCTTGGGTGGCGTGCAGAGCAGCTGAGACTTCGGAGCCAAACACATTCGTGTTTTTAGTTTCCTGGGGCAAGTGACTTCAAGGTGTGTCCTCCCCCATCTTGTAGTGGCAGTTCATGGGGTGCCAGGTACTGTGCCAAGCACTGCCCTGTGACCTCTTGCACTGCTCACAGCAATTCCCTGAGATCCATGCTATTACTATCCCCTTCTTACCAACAGAGGAGAGTAAAGTTCAGAGAGGTTAAGTAACTCGTCCAAGGTCACACAGCTGGCAAGCAGCAGAGCCAAGAAGCACACCCTGGCAGTCTCTGCTCTGTGCTACAGCCTTTGCCACTTGTTGCCTGGGGCGCACGGAGTCTGTGCTCCATAAGCATCTAATGAATTCAAGAAGAGTGTCCTCGACTGGTGGCTCCCAGGACCTACCTCCACCTGCAGGGCTCTCGCCTTGAGCCACGGGCAGGTACAGGTTGGCAGCGCACCTGCCCCTACTTCTGCCTCGGGACCCCAGTTGCACATTTGCTGCTTCATTGCCCACAACACAGAGAAGCAGGAAAGACGGAGGGCACTTCCCCAAATGGGGGCCGTGTGTGTGTGTGTGTGTGTGTGTGTGTGTGTGTGTGTGTGTGTGTCTGCTGGCACTGACGAAGCCCTTGACTCATTAATCTCTCTCCAGGAAGCTACTCACTGTGGCTTTGGGCCCAGGCCACAGAGCAGAGCTGCAGCGTTAATGGGCGGGGGTGGGGCTGGGCGGGGTGGGGGTGGGGCTGGGCGGGGTGGGGGTGGGGTCGAGGTCGCAGTATCAGGAAGGGAAGGATCCAGCCGGACCCAGGACGCCTTCTCCTGACAAGGAGGACTTGCCCTGTCCCCTTCTTTCACCTGGGGATCTACAAAGAACAAACCCGTCGTCCCCTGTGCAGAGTGTGTCTCTGACTGTGGGCGGCGGCTGCCCAGCCCCAGGCCTCACTTCCCAGAGCCCCTTGCGTCCTGCTGTGTCCCCCGAGCTGCAGGCCCCCTCTGGCCCGGGCTGTCTCGGGGGTGTGTCTTCTCCCTGCCGTGGGCTGAGGGGCGCCTCCAGGGAAGCCACACTTGGGGGACTCCATTGCCTGGGTCCCTGAGAGACGGAGGGGCACAGAGCCTCCCGCCCCACTCACCCGCCCCCTGGGCCACCTCCCGCTGCTGGCCTGAGCCAGGGGCCAGCATGGACCGTGGCGGAGCCTCTAGTGTCCTGCGTCCAGGTGCAGAGCAGCTGGGGCCATGCTCCCTCCCAAACCGCCTGCTCCCCCTGCCCTCCCACAGCCTCGCTCTCCCGTGTCCAAGGAGAACCTTCTGGATAGTGTCCTGGGGCCTGGGGAATGTGTGCACCGGGAGCCTCCTCCAGAGCCTCCTCGGGGACCTCCTCTGGGGACCTCCTCCGGGGACCTCCTCTGGGGACCTCCTCCGGGGACCTCCTCTGGGGACCTCCTCCGGGGACCTCCTCTGGGGACCTCCTCGGGGACCTCCTCCGGGGAAGGCGGCATTAAAAAAACCTCATTTCAGGGCCGGGACGGGAGCGGGCCTCACGTGGGCTGGGCACAGTGAGACAGAAACCTCCCAATTTCCACGGGCAGAAAATGACACACATCGGTTGTGCGTCGTAAGCTCCACTCATAAAGTGGAAGACCACGTGGCAGCGAGGCAGAAGGCGCCACGGTGACATCCCTCGGGCACGACACTCACCAGGCGGGTCAGGGAACGGCCGCGGGTGGGCCTGCGGGGGGGACCTCCAACGCCAGCTTCACGGCGCGACATCCAGAGGCAGAGTGGGAACAAGGACAGACGCGAGACACCCGGAAGGCAGCAGAGTGGGGCCGGGAAAGGCCACCTACGGGACCCCGAGTCTGGAATGTTCTGTTTGCAGAGACAGGTGCTGGGGACCCTGGTTTCCCTCCATAATCGTAGAGACCACTGGGTCAGGAAATCCCCGAGTGGCTCTGGGTGGCCTGCACCCCTCCCTGTCACCTCCTGTGTGTCCACGGCCGCGCCACACAAAGTGCACAGCTTGACGCGTCATCTCACCCGGCTCCCATCCCACCCTCCCCCCAAACCTCACACAGAGCTGTCCTTTAAAGACTGTGGGCCCGTCGGTGGCTCTCACCAAATGACCGCCAGGGGCCACCTGCTGGCCTATCCTGCCACCGTCCCATGGCTGCCCGGGAAGCCCTGGGTAAGTTCTAGAACACTCCAGCCACCCCCCACCCATGTGTCGGCACCAGCTGATCTACGCCCTGGATCCTTCCAGTCCCTCGATTCAGTCCAAGTTGTCACCTCCCCAAGAGGCGTCCCTGGCCCTGTGTGAGGTGGGTCCCCGTGGCTCCCAGCACACCCGACGTGTCCTGCGGGGTGCTCACCCCGTCCTGGGACTCTCCGAACTTGAGTCAGGTGAGCTCCACGCAGGACGGGCCTCCACGGTGGCCTCCAGGACGGTCAGGGCTATTTTGTCCCCCAGGCTCTCTCCCGCTTCACCTGTCCCTGCGTTCCCTGTTCCTTGGTTTCCAACGGTGGCCACAGTCTTCTGCCCAAAGCACAGGTCATTTTTACTTTATTTATTGTTGTTTTTAAAGGCTCTTCCAGGACCTCAGCGCCTGCCTGTGATCCCAGCCGCCTGGGAGGCCGAGGCAGGAGGATCCCAAGTTTGAGGACAGCTTTGGCATCTTAGGGAGACCCTGTCTCAAAATACAAAAAATAAAAATAAAAATAAAAAGGGCTGGGGGTGTAGCTCCGTGGTGGAGCACCCTGGCTTCAATCCCCAGCACCAAGAAAATAATAAAAAAACAGAAGCCCTAGCGGTCTCTTACACCTGGACGCAGCCCGCGCAATGACCCCGGGTGCCCACGTCACGCCCTCCTTTCATTTCTCTCCTTCCCTGCCACGTTGGCAATACGTGGCAGGGGGTGTGTATTTCCCGGCTCTTCTCCGCGGTCACAGAGTCACAGGCTGACACACGCGTGGACACGCAGGGGGCAGGGTGGCTTTGAGGCCACGCCGACCTCACGGGGTGGCACACGCCCCTCTGCGTCTTGCCTTTCTCCACAGTGCCTCCCGGAATCCCTCCCGCTGGGGGGATAGTCCCCTCCACTCTTGGTAAGAGTTGGTCTAACCACAGCCGAGGGGTGGCACCTGTGACAAATGCCCCGTGACCACACCCACCCCCTCCAGATGTTTTGCCACAATGAACAGAAGTAGCTGGAGACGTGGCTGAGCCCCCGGTGGGGCCCTGGAATCTGCATTCTAACACACGTTGGGGGAAATCGCGTGCGCTGCTGCCTTTGGGAACCAGGGTCCCAGCCAGTTCTTATGCCACTGGGACTTTCTGGTTGCGGAGGCACCACTGCAGCCCAAGCAGCCCCAGAAAAGGGAGAGCGCGGCCCCTGAGCTGCTGATCCCAGGCCGCGGGTCGGGGGAGGCCCGTAAGGGAGGAAGAGGGAAGCCCAGAGGTGCCTCGGGGAACAGGGGGGTCCTCGAGGTCTGACGTCAAAGTCTCCGGGCCACATGGTGCAGGATGCCCTTGTCCAGGCAGAACGTCAGGGAGGGGCCTGGTGGGCTGGGTCCTCAGAGTTTCCAGGAGACTCCTCTAGGTGTGGGGGGAGAACCAGGCTGCAGAGGTGGCCAGCTCTGTGACCAGCCGTGCTTTCCTCCTCTGTGCCTCCCTGTCCTCATCTACAGAGGGAGGGCCATAACGCTAACTGCCCGACGGCACCCAGGAAGGGCCCCTCCCTCCCTGCAGGGCGGCTGGAGGCCTCCCGAGGCCGTGGAATTGGGCAGCCTCCTGCCGAGGCCCACAGTGACTTGTTCCGGTTCTGAAGGAAGCGTGCACCAGGCCGTCCAGAGCTGCGGACCAGGGAGAAGGCCAGGCCCCCGCTTCCTGCACGTCCAGAGCCGCCTCCTGGCTCAGTCCCAAGCCACTGAGGCCAGCAGGATGTGGCCTGGGACTCAGGCCCCCTTCCCTGGCAGTGGGTGTGTATTTCCCGGCTCTTCTCCGCGGTCACAGAGTCACAGATGTCTGGGTCTGGAAGGGTCTTTGCCCATGAGAATGCAGGACCTGGGGGCCGCCTACACAGACGTTGCCCAGGGAGGCCACCGTTTATTGAGCGCTTACTGTGTGCCACACTAGGTGTGCCACTAACACGTCCCTCGTGACCCGATTTAAGTTCCAGGTGAGCTCCGGGAGGCAGGCAGCTACTGTGCCCATTTCACAGAGGAGGACACTAAGGCTTGGCTGGCAGGGGAGGGAGGGTCGGCCGGGTGGCTTTGGGGCTGAAGGCCCTGGAAGGGACCAGGAGTGTGGTCTGGGCAGCTGTCTGGGAAGGCAGAGGAGGATGGAGGTCGCCTGTGTCTGCAGGTTTGGTGGGGCAGCTCCCAGTGCCATGCCAGGGGGATCCAGGTCTCGGCCCAGCCTCACCGAGGGAGCAGGGCCGAGCGGAGCCCTGCAGGCGGGGCCCGCGGGTCGCCCCTTCTTCTGCGGAGTCCAGGAAGCTCCTGGGAGGCCATGCGGGCTTCCAGAGGGGCCACTGTGGGGTCCGAGTCATGGCTGCCTGGGGAAGGCCCCGTAGTGGCTTCCAAGGACGCCCACGCCCCAACCCCGGGAATCTGTGCAGGTCACCTTCCCGGCAAGGAGGACTGTGAGGCTGTGGATTTGCTCAAAGGCTGGAGCCAGCTGGAGCCGAATGGCCCTGCAGGTCCCCCGTGGTCCCCAGGCCCTTGTGGAAGAGAGAAGAGCCAGGGGACACCCGGAAGGAGCCACCTGTGGGTGGAGGAGGAGCCTCGGCCAGGCACCTGTAGGGGATGGAAAAAGTGGGACCAGGCTCCTTCCGGAGCCTCCCACCAACTCGGTGTCTTGTCTGAGTCAGATGACAAGCCTCCATTCTTATGCTCCAGGTAGCCCGTGGGGACAGAAAGTCCAGGTCATCAAACAAAGGACAAGGCGTACAGGCGGGGACCCGTCTCCCCACGTCGTCGCAGGCGGAGTGGGGTTTAGTCGCGCCCCAGCTCTCCGCCACGCCTCCCCCATCTCCAGTCGCTGCCTCCGTGTGACTCATTAGGCAATAAAGTCCCAAAGGCCGCTCCGTGACTGGGCTGCACGTCACAGGCTCCTGTCCCCACCTGGGGCCTGCGTCTCCCACCTGGGAAAGTCCACAGGATTATCTTCAGAGCAGGACAGACTGTGACCTGTCTCCGTGGGTGAGATTTTAATGACTTGTCTCTGGGCTGCGGCTTCCTGGTGTCTCTGCCGGCCGCAGGGTCCTTGAAGGCCCCGCTGGCTTTTCAGCCCCGTCTCCAGGGGCATCCTCTTAATTTTACAGCCTCAAAGGCGGGTCCACTTGGAATTCCTAACTTTCTGGGGTGTCTGTAAGCCCCACAAGTCCACTTGCCTGCCTCCCGCCCAGGGACGATGTCATTCCCTAGATCCTACGGGTCCTGTTTTTCTTGGGGATCCCTGACTGTCTCACCTCCAGCAGGAACCAGGCCTGCAGACACCCCGACATTGGCTCAGTGACATCAGCCCAGTGAGATGAATGTGGGTGACTTGGATGGGCCACTGAGTTGGTGACGTGCTGGACGCTGGAGGAAGGTGATTCATGGTGTCCTCTGCCAGGTCGCAGGTGGATGGCGTTTCGGGATTTAGTCTGCCCCCCTCTCTCCACATGGTGGGGCTGGGGTTCCTGCCGTCCAGCTGTCCCACCCACACCAGCTGGGGCACAGGGGGACCCTAAGTCCCCTGGAGCCTGTGGGCCCGGAGGGCACGGGGTGGGGAAGGCCCCTGCACCTCATCTTGTCCTCCCAACGGCCCTTCGCCCTCCCGTGTGTGATCCTCCTCGCGGGATGGTCCCCCTGGGGAGCAGGTGCCCTCACCCTGTCAAGACCTGGGCACGTGAGGGGGCGCTGGGAGACAGTTCCAGAGATGGGAAGTCCTGGGCGGCCAGGGCAGCCTTGGGAAGCCTGTGGTGTCCCCTCCTGTCACCTGGCAGCTGCCCTGGGTGTGTTTCTGTGCTTTGCTTCTCAGAGGAAACGGGGGGCTCTGGAAGGCACAGGTGGGAGGCGCCCCTGATGCTCACAGGGGGCTGTCGGCTGCTGGGACGAACTCTGGGGCTGTACTCGGGCAGGGGGCTGCTGCCCCTCAGGATGGCTAACACCCCTTTAAATTGCTCTTTTCAGATGAGAAAACCAGAAGGGACTGGCTTCAACCAGCCAACGCCACCCAGGGCGCCCCCACCCCACCCCACCGCTGAAGTCGGCTCCGGAATTGCCCATGCGCAGGAAAGCACTGCCTCTACCCGTGAGGGTCTCCCCAGTGGGCAAAGGCACCTCTGTCCCCAGAGTCCCTTGCCGTCTCTGCCCAGAGAGACACTGCTTGGCTCCTGGCCTGGTGACTAGCAGCCTTCCTTCACTCTCGGATCTCCTGGTTGTGCTTTCTGGTTCTGGGGTCCCCCTGAGGGAGCCCACTGGGCTAGTCACAGGGTGGGCCGCGCCTCTCCATGGGTGTGGGCAGCAAGGCGGGTGCGGCCAGGGCTGAGCAGGCACCAGGCTCCATGGCACTCGGGCATCCCCAGGGCCACCCCAGCCCCAGGGCCACCCCAGCCCCAGCCCCGGCCCTGCCCTGCCACGCAGGCCTCCTCCGGGCCTCGCGCTCATCACAGCTGTCGGGGCAGCCGCAGCCGGCTCTATGGTGACTTTACCTGCTTGCCCAAATTTGGGTTTATCAGCCCCAAATTCCTGGAGGTCAGGCCAACAAGGCCTTCAGTGGCAGAGAGTCCCCGATCCTTGCTGTCCCACCCCAAGCCCAAAGGAGCAAGGTTCTACCCACAGCATTTGTGTTTCTGCGGGTTTATTAGCTGTGAGGGAAACGCAGCGCGACGCGTACAGAACACACTCGAAGCCCAAACCAAGCCTCTCCCCACGCCCACCCGGGCCCAAGCAGCGCATCCCCAAAGCTGTCCCTCCAGAGCTGTCTCCGTGGACCCAGCCCTGCCAGCCCGCCTCTCCCCAGCCTGGCAGGATGTGGCAACCCCGACCTGTGGTCAACAGAAGGCCGAGGCCACGGCCAAGTCATCAGGGTGCCCCCTGCACAGAGAAGTCCCAGGATGAACAAAGCGTCCTCATCAGGAGGTGGACCACCAGGGCCAGCCCTGTGAGCTCTGAAGGACACTTCCATCCTCGTACCCAGGTCTTTCCCATCTCCACCAATCCCCAGGCTACTTTCATCTCCAGGAATTCAGGTTCTGGGTGTCAGATGACGGGGGCGTGCGTATGTCTCACGTGACTCTACAGGCACCTGCCACATGAAGGCTCAGGTGGGACAGAGTTGACACCTGGCCAGGAGCTTAGAGGGGGATGATGGTCCCACTTTGTCCTAAATGAACCCTTAGGTCCCTCTCTACGGGGTGGCTTGGGGTAGGATGTCCCCTGTCCTGTGTTGAGTGGTCTACGATTGTGTCCCTGTGGGGGAGGAAACCAGGCCAAAGCAGGGCCTCCCCCCCTTAGGACACACAGGCCCAGATGGCTGGTGACATGTGTGGAAACTTCTAGACCCCAAAGCGAATTTCCCACCGAACAGAGGAACTGGAGGTGAGGGGACTTTTGTGGGGAGTCCCCATGGGTCACATGAGAGCCACAGAAGTGAGGTCCTTCTTCGTGAGAGGCCAAGAAGATTCATGCCTGAGAACCAAACAGGCCGCAGGCGAGGGGTGGACGCTTCTAGGGAAAGGTTTCTGAGAGGGACGGGTCACCCCCGCCCCCGGCATTTGATCTGGAGCCTGGGGGTCTCTTGATGCTCGTTGTTCGGGGGCCACCACTGCGGGGGGAGGGGAGGCTGGGGGACGGGCTCAGGGCACCATGTGCCACCACTTGAAGGCGAAGGGCTGCCGGCGCACGTTGGTGCCGCAGTGCACCTCGCCGTGCAGCATGTGGTAGGGCGTGAAGTCGTCGATGAAGGTGCAGTGCAGCCCCAGCGGCTCCAGCAGGGCGCGCACCTGCTCCTCCAGGCAGCAGCGGCCGTTGATGAGGGGCCCGAAGGGCTTGGGGATGCCCAGGTGCTTCCCCAGCACCAGCATGTTCACCTGCAGGGGGGGGGGACAGCGCTGAATCGACAGCTCTGGCCCCGCGGAACCCCCACCCTAACCCAGGTCGGAGCTGACCCTATGCGGGACCCAATGAGGTGGCCATATCCAGATCTGTCCCAGGGGAGGGCAGCAAAGCCAGCACCCGGGAAGGAGGGGGAGGGCATGAGGAGAAAGGCCCAGGCCCTCCTGTGGCCCTCTGCCACTGTCCCTGCCCTCAGGTTACGCAGTGTCCTTTTGTCAAGTCTCCCTCTGGCCGGGGCCGGCTGCGGAGAGCCTCTAAGCTTCCGTTTTGCCAACCCAAGAACCGGAACGTTGCCCAAGCTTCCAGGGGCACCTCGCAGGGCCACGGGAAGGAAGAGGCAGAGCCAGAGAGGCAGGAAGGAGGTGAAGCAAAGGTGGTGAGGAAAGGCCCCGCGGCTTTCAGCTCCTGGGGGAAGGAGGGAGAGCAGGTGACCCAAGGGCACGCCAGCGCCACCTGGGGGCGGATCGAGCTGCAGCAGCCTCCCGCACCCTCGCTCAGGCTGCTGAACCCGGACCCAGTGGGCCCCAGGTGTGTGTTTCAGATGCAAGACTTGGAGGGCCGGGTGGGGGCAGCCTCTTAGGGCTCAATGAGGCCCCTAGCGGGAAGCCTTCTTGGACCGCCACTCCTACCCCCTAAACTGGGGGCACTCGCCCTCCCCTCCCAACTGAAATAGAAATAGAAGTAGATCAAGGGACTGGTTTTCAGAGGTGACGAGAGTGTCCCTCTCCACGGATCAGAGTGCAAGCTCCTGAGAGCGGGGCCATCTGGAACCACGTCAGGATAGACGTGGGTGTTGCACAGTCACGAGCCGGAGCATGGGGACAGAATAGCCCCAGGAACCCAGGTGCAAATATCCCTTCACTCCACCAACATCAGCCCTCGAGCCAGGGCTTGGCCAGTTGCAGGGACCATGACGGACAGCCACCGAAAGCCATGGCGTCAGACCAATCTCCAGCCACCACAATCCCAAACATGACTGCCATTAAACGTGTCCCCGCTTGGGGGACAGAGGCTTGGAGCCTCATTGTAGGAAGGCCCAGGTCCCAGGTGGGGGCCTCACCAAATCCGGGAAGAAGGCGGTGGCCTTCCTCCTCTCGGACTTGAAGAGCTGCGGAATGTCGATGATGTCGCGGTCGGCCAGCCCCAGCTCCCGCTTCAGCACCTCGCGGTTCCAGTCGATGCAGCTCTGGGGGTGGGAGGGGCCGAGTTGGGGACACCTTGCCATGTGTGTTGGGGGCATACGCAGTTGAGCAGGGGCATGAGGACCGCGTGCCCACGGATCAACCCTCCACACAAACCTCACCTCTGTGCCCCTTGGTGGAGATATACCTGCTCTATGCCCCACTGGCTAAACTGAGAGGGTTCCGGAATGTTCCATCTTTGACCCTCTTCTCTGAAATCCTCCCTCCTTAGGGATCTCATTCAGTCTCTACATTAAAACACTGACAGGTCCCAAGTTCCTATCTGCCCCTCTCTGTATAGGGTTGTCTATGTCCTGAGCTCAGACTCGCGAGGACAACCGCCCCCTTGGCATCTCTGCTCAGATGGGTCCCAAGATGGACTCTTTATCTCTACCCCCAAGCCAGCTGCTCTGCAGAGCTCTCCAGCTCTCCCTGGCTGCCTAGCCACAAGTCTGCTGTCTTTCTCTCCTTCCTTCCCACCTCTGTGTCCAATCCAACAGCAAGTCCTGGGGGCACTACCCGTAGAACCTGCCCCTGACATGGCCACTTCCCACCGCCTTCACTGCCTCTGTCTGGTCTAAAGTCCAGCCCTCTGCCTGGGTGACCAAGCGGCTTGCCCACTGGTCTCTCGCCTCCTCTCCTCCTGCCCACATGGTGGTCTCGGTGATGCTCCTCGTGGACTTCCAACCCTCCCTGAGGTCACACCTCTGTGGATGCTCACAGCCAATGGCTGCCTGTCTTCCTCAGGTGCACAACACTCACACCTTCTCCCAGGAGGAAGGTGGGCACTGGAGCCCCTGTGTCTGGGCCATTCCAGCCTGGGCTGTCCTGAACTGTGAGTCTCCGACCCCTGCTACCCAAGCCCCGCCCTTGCTATTTCTAGACCACTTTCCACCCTGCTCCCGTTCCGAGTCCCACCCACTTTCCATACTGCCCCTCCGGTCCCGAGCCTCGCCCACACCCCTGTCCTAAGCCCCGCCCACTTCCCACCCAGCCCTCTCCTGTCCAGAGCCCCGCCCACTTCCCCACCTCACTCCCTTCCCGAGCCACGCCCACTTTCTGACCTGCCTCTTGTCCCAAACCCCGCCCACTTGCCACCCCGCCCCTGTCCCAATTCCCGCCCACTCTCCACCCACCCTCTCCTGTCCCGAGCCCCGCT
This sequence comes from Ictidomys tridecemlineatus, assembly GCF_052094955.1. Lineage (NCBI taxonomy): Eukaryota > Metazoa > Chordata > Mammalia > Rodentia > Sciuridae > Ictidomys > Ictidomys tridecemlineatus. The sequence goes on along the minus strand of NC_135487.1, from coordinate 11,081,082 downwards.
CACTTTCCACCCCGCCCCTTGGCCCAAGCCCCGCCCACTATCCACCCACCCTCTCCTGTCCCGAGCCACGCCCACTTTCTGACCTGCCTCTTGCCCCAAGCCCCGCCCTCTCCTTCCCGAGCCCCGCCCACTTCCCACTCACAGCCACGCCTCTGTACCTGCACAAACTTATTAAAGCTGATGAGGTTTTCGTTGGAAAGGACCTGGTTGATGGAGATGGTCCTGACCCGCCCATTGCCTGTGGAGGGGAGAGACAGAGGGCCACTGGCTCTGGGAGGCACACGGGCAAAGGCCAAGTTCACGCCTCTCTGACTCCTGCACACGCAAGGCCTTCTGCAAGTCCAGGACGGACCGCAGAAGTCGGGGTCCCGCCGCCTCTGTTCCGTGAGCCCTAGGCTTACTGAGTCGCTGGAAGTAGGAAGGCGCTGAGTTGGAAATTTGCAACCCCCAGGGCGCTGAGTAGCGGCTGCTCTTCCTTTGGCTGAGGGGACCTGGGTCCGTCGCTGTCCGCCCCCACCCCAGGGCCGACCTCTGTCGGCTCTCTGAGCAGTCAATCAGCGAGTTCTGGGAGTGGACACCATCAGGCCCTGGCCTGCCCTGCAGGAGGTGGCTCCCCAGAAGCCCAGCTTTCCTGCTGCCTGATGGGGTCCCATGGAGATGGCCGGACAGGTGCAGGGAGGATAGGACGACCGCTCGCAGTCCTCACTGGTCACCTGCACTTGGCCTGTGCTGCCCTGAGTCCAGCGCCCAGCATCTCAGGAGTCTCACCCTACGAGGTACGCATTATCATCTCCACTTTACAGATGAGGAGACGAGGCTGGGGAGGCCAGACGACTCACCCAAGGTCATACAGCTGGGGCTTGGGGGCTCAGTGGTCACAGGGCCTTAGGCTGGAGAGGGGGAGGGGAGGGCTCCCTGCAGCACACATACACCTGTGGTTCCCTTCCTCCAGCCCAGGTGGAGGCAGCTGGTTCCATTGCTGCCCCAGCTCAGCTGCCCCCTCCAGCCAGTGCCTCCCCCCTCTGCGCCTCCCCTTCCTGGGGTCTGAAGGGGGCTGGCTGGAATCCTCCCAGGTCTCTGGGGATCAGGGTGGTGATGTCCACGAGCACGTGTGGCACACCTGGGTGCCTAATACTGGTGCCACCTCTACCTCTGTGAAGCCATGACCACGCCTGTGGGTCGGCCCTGAGTATGGTGGCTGCATGGCCTGGGGTAACTCCTCTCGACCTGATTCTGGGCCAGCTCACCGTGAACCTGGTCCCCAGGGAAGATGAGGGGGCACTCCCCGCCCCGCCCCGCCTGGCCCGGCCGCTCTGGACTGGAGGATTTTTAAGGTTTACTTTGGGTTCACGGGAATCGAGCCGCGGTCCCTTTGGGAGCGATGGACTGGGAATTATGGGCTTCTACTTTATGGCCGGTCCCAGTGTCGTGCTGGGCACAGGGTGACGTCAGCACAGAGGCCGGGGCACTTCGGCAGGGAGGATACTTGGGGACCCTGCAGTCTCCTCTCTGGGGTAGCTTTGGTCTCGGGGTCATGTGCCTACGCAGGTGGCCATGGACCAGGAGAATCCATGCTCCAATGGCAAAGGGGCTTTTGCCCTGAGACCCAGGGACCCCAGGCTTCAGGAAGGTCCCCCTGGGGATCAGGTGGTCACAGTGGGGACGGGAGGGGGAGGAGTTGGCAGACACCCCTGCACGCTGGCCCAGACGGTGGCCCTGCCCCTCCAAACCCCTCCTGTGAGACACGGAAACGTGGGTTCCTCCTTCAAACAGCAGGAGGAAGGAGCCGTTCGGGGTACTGACCCACAGCCGCTGCTCCTCCCACCTCTCAGCCTGCCACAGGGTTTTCAACTTGTTATTTGATGTGGCACTCCTTTGAGCTTGGGACATACATGGGACAGGGTGGACCCTCACAGCACCCAGAGGCGGAGCCCTGACTTGGTGCATGTGCCCAGCGCACAAGTGGCCAGGCAGCCCCTGAATGAGACCCGCAAACTGTGCATCTTGGAGGGCTCCAGGCCCCTCCCCCCAGGCCCGCCCCTCCCCCCAGGCCCGCCACCCCACCTGGCCCGCTGCAATCAGAGCGTGGGAGCCCCTCACCGGCCATGCGCTGCTGCGGGCTCACCCCGGCCAAGCCCCCAGCACATGTCCCTGCAGGCAGATCCCAGGCCCAAGCTCCTGCTGGGGGAATAGGACCACAGTGTCCCCGGGCGGTGACAGAGTCAGGGAGACCTGGCAGCTGGGATCCGGAGGACAAGGGAGTGGGCAGCAGAGAGCCCATCTGGGGAGGCAGGGAGGTTGGGAGGCAGAGGCTGCAAGTCTTCAGCTCATGCCTGATTTACCCCTCGGACTTCACTTACAAAACACAAGTCCTTAGGATCCAAGAAGGTGACACAGAACACTGAACTCCAAGTTCCAGAACCTTCTAACAGAAAGCTTGGTGCAACTGTACTGATCACAGGCGGGCTATGTCCCCAATTTCTCCATGCCCACCCATATGGACAGTCCCCACCCTCCTGCCTCAGCTCTGCCCAACACGGGCAGCAGTGGCTGGAGTCAGGGGTCCTGAATCTGGGGGGACAGCACTGCTTTAAAACCAGCCATCCCTCTCTGAAGCCACCGTGTCCCTTCTTTCGTGACGCAGCACCGTTACCCACCGATGACACCCTCGAACAGGAGGGACCTGCCGTGGCCCCGCTTCTTCTTTTCCTGGAAGAGCCTGAAGCAGGCGGCGGGGCTGGCCAGCAGCATGCGGAAGCCCTGTGTGTGGAGCGTGGACGGCTGAGCCCCGGCCCGGCCCGGCTCAGCCCCTGCAGCCCTGCCCCTGCCCCAGATGCCGGGAGGGGCCTGCCACCGAGTCTCACCTTCCCGTCCGGGGCAGGGACAAAGCTCAGGAACTCGTCCACGTGGCCCACGGCCAGCCAGTCCACAAACAGCTCCACGGGCGGCTGCACCCGCTGGGCGTGGAGAAAGTCCCGCACCACCTGGGTGACCCGGCGGCCCCTCGACCTGGCACAGGGTTAAGAAGGCACGTAAATAAGAAAGACTCCACGAGGAAATGGAAGCCCAGACCCCGAGAGTTCTGCAGAACCTGACTTTACAAAAGGCCCATAAATGTGTGCATTTCATACCCCACCAGGTGCGTTCCCGATGAGGCAGACTGGGGACAGGTCAGTCACACCAGGGCAGTGACCCACCAGGCCCTGCCACCTGGGCAAATCCTCAGAACCACCCTCAGACCCTGTTCTTATCGACTCCGAGTCACCAGTTTTACACCCACATTCCATCCCTCCATGGTCAGGCAGTTCTTGCTTGAGTTTAACTTACATCTCTCTTGCTGCACTTCACCTTCCTGGATGTCAGTGGGGAGAGAGGTGGATAGAGCATCCCCAGGGCCTTACAGTATTTTAGGTTTGTGGATTTAAATCCTGTTTATATTTCCTCTTTCTGGGGGATCATGTACTTGAGGACAGCTGGTCCCCTCTAAAGCTGGACTCTGGGTTATCTACTCTTTGATCCTGAGTCTGTTCTAACAGCTTTGCTGAATTGATTGGCTCAGTGTCTTGATCTGTTCCACAGCAAATGACCACTGTGGTGTCATTCCTTGTCCACCAGCTCTTCTGTGCCACACATTCAGTAACTCACAGTCTGTGAGTCTATCTGTGTCACCAGCAGGTCACTTTGCACGTCTCATATAGCCCTTGCCCCATGCTCAGGGAAAGACCCGCTGTTAGTCATTTACACTGTAGTATGAATGAGCTCTGGCTCAAATGCATTGTCTCTTGGGACAGTGGGGAAGAGAAGCCTGTCTCCTGTCACTGCTAACTGGTGGACGCTGTGGTCAGCATCATGTGTTTATTCCAGAATCAGAAGGTCCAGGCCTAGTCACCCACCCTCCCTGGGCCCACCTGGAGAATTAAGGGTCAAACTGAGCCATCTCCGAGGTCCCGGCTCTGGCTCTCAGGTGCCGAGGGCGTCGGGAACAGCCCTCCCCCCCACCCCGGCCCCACCCCCGCCGCCATGTAGGACTACAGTGACGTCACTCCCTGCTGGTGCCCAGGCGTGGAGTGGTCCCTGGCCCTGGCCCTGGTCACCATGCCCGCCCCAGCCTCCACCAGATGCCAGTCCGTGTCCTCTCACCCGGGCAGGTTGCCCCCGATGAGGATCCTCCCCAGGGGGTACTCCTTCCCGTTGGCCACCACGGGGGGGCTGACCTCCAGGTTCCCGAAGGAGTCCAGGCCGCTCACAGACCTGTCCCGTGGTTCCCGAGTCACGTAGCCAAAATCCTGACCCTGGTGGGAGACGGGAGTCAGGTGGGCGGGGAGGCAGGGAGGACTGGACTGACTCGG